>NC_135784.1:301794427-302069427 GCF_051106095.1 Pogona vitticeps
GGTTTGTGTCTATTTGCTTGCTTTCAGCTCCAAATAAACAAATATTTATTGGATCTCTCTGTCTCTGGCTGATTAATGCATACAGGAAAAAAACAGGAAATGGTCTTGGTACCCTTTAGTACAATTTATTGAAAAGTGACTTTTAGGTTTATTCTTCACAGAAGAAAAGGCTTGCAAATGTCATTCTACTTGAATGCCATTTTATCTTCTCCAGTGCTGCCCACAGAGCTTATTTATGATACATGAGCTTGCCACACACAAACACTGCTGCTAGCAGCACGAAAGCTATTTTGAAAAAAATACAGAATATTTTACAGTAGGCCTGATTCTGCTGATGGGGGTCCAGGCAACTGTTTCCCTTCCAAAATAGGTGACTACCTTATTGAAGAGCCAATTTATTCAAAAAATCACATAACTGGGTTTAAAGCATACAACTGAAACGGTTTCTGGAAGGAGTTCTGGTTGATTTTCTCTGTTGGTGGTGTTGTTCTCTCTCTCCCCCCCCCCTTTCCTTTCTTTTTTTCTCCCCTTTCCTTTCTACGTCACTACCACCTTTGGAAATTTAGTTTTGTTAATCTGACACTACAGTCACAGATTAACGAAGCATATACTATAAAACTAAGAACTACTCCAAAGAGCACCTAAACTATGCAATCCGCTACCAAAAACAAACCAAACAAAAAAAAACTTCAAATCTTTCAGTGGTTCCTGATGAAACCATATCTGCACTCCTCGGCTTGAAGTTGCGGGAAAGCATCTAGCTGAGGCTTTATTTAAGAGAAAAACATTTTATTCCTCGTTATCTGTCGCCTTTCCCCTACACCTGTTCTGGCCACCCGAAGAGGCGCTTTACCGCGGGGAAGGCCACGTTGCCAGGGAAACGGCCGCCCGCCATGTGCCGAGCCTAAACGGCTCCTCGCTTTACTCTCTTGGTCCCGCCTAGCTTAACATTCGCAGGTGCAGATTCCACGCTAACCGTGATTTTTTGGGGGGAGGGGGGAGAGTTTGGGTTTCAAAAACAACGAAATAAATAATAAATTATTTTTTTAAATAACCAAGTCCTTCTCGGGACCTTCCCTCCGCTTCAAGGATTACTAAAGGCGAGCCGTTGGTTATTCCAAGGCTAAAGAAGCCCTTCTGCTTTTGGGTGGGCTGGTTTGGTTTCCTCACGAGGAACCATAAATAACGCCAACAGCCCTGCCTCGTGACAGGGACGACCTTGGCTTCAAATTCAGGCACCCCTTGATCTCTTTGAGGTTCCCTCGCAAACGTACCTGAACTTCGGTCGGTCGGTCTGGGTGGCGTTGGGGAAGCCATGGAAAGGATGATGATTTTTTTCCTTCCAGGACCTCCTTGCCTCCGAAGCGGCTTTGGCAAGATGAAGCGCCTGCCAAGGGCAGAAGAAGGAGGGGAAAGGGCGAGGAAATGGGCTGGGGGGAGAGAGTGGGAGGGCCCAGTCCCTCCGCAGCACCGGGCAGGATTGCACCAGAGTCCAGGAGGGGCGGCCTCAGCGAGGCTTCCGCGGACGGAGGGTTTTTCCGTCTCACAAAGGCAAGAAGAGTCGAGTCAGCCCAGCCGCCGCCATGGCTCTGCTCAGAGGTAAGGCTCCCTCCAAAAACTTCGCCCGTTTCCAATGCCTCCTCCCTCCTATTTTTGGTTTAGGCCCAGATCTTGCAACGTCCCGTCCCCCCCCCTCAACCCTCCGGGCGGGCCCAGTGTGGCTGGTCGTGGACCCCACCGTCTCTCTCTATATATAAAAGTATATTTAGTTTAGCAAAAAGCAAAGCACGTTGCATATAAACCGCCCCGTGGTGCTTCAAACTTGCTCTGTGGACGGGTTTACAATTTAATTATACAGGTTACACATTGCACACACACACACACGAATGAGCTGGGTGCTCAGATTTGGTGATTGCGTGTGCCCTCCGGAGACCGCGATGTACTTTTATATAGGTCGCTTGAATAAATATAGGTGAGTCCAAAGTACACGAAGGTAAATGAATTGACTCTTAGTTGGTGTTATTACAACTACCTTTTTCCCCCTAGCTGTTTTTTCTTTGGAGTACCACGCTCGTTTTTAAATTGTATTTGCTTATCCATCTAGTTTTAAAACTTTGATTATTCCCTAGGGAAGATCTGGATCATTTTCAGGTTACGAATGAGTATTGAAACGGAAAGGTAGTAACTTGCAGTCCATAACCTGGGCGTGGTTCCTGAGGAGCAAGGCCATTTGCTCCGTGGTAATATGGTGGGATTGCAGATTTCAAGGAAGCACATGACACATTAATCCTGTATAAGGTCAGATATCTTTGTGTGAACACTTTATTGTGCATAGGTGAGGAGGTTCTTCCTACACTAGAAACTGGGACTGGTAATTCTGACTTATAGATCGACTATAGTAATGTGTGGCCTTGCAGATGTTCTAACAGTATCCTCCCCAAACAACATAACTGTAGGTGGGCATGAAATGTGGCTGGGAGGCTGCATTTTACACATCCAGACTGCCTGGTCGCTGTTGTGGTGTCATTTCCCATTCACCCATCCCTTCCAGTGCAGAGAAATGAACCCATTGTATTCTCCCCAACCTCTCACAGAATGATTGCTTGTTGGACAGAAGCCAACTAGAGACAAGTGCTTCAAGTTGCAGTCTCCCTTACATGTACACAGAAACTACCCTGTTCCCCCTAAAATAAGACCTAACCTGAAAATAAGCCCCAGTATGATTTTGCAGGATGCTCATCATATAAGCCCCACCCCAAAAATAAGCCCTAGTTAAGTGAAACCCCACCCTCCATCATTGTGCAGCAACCAGAAGACGACATGACTTGTCTTTGAATAAATGTAGATTGTTGTACATGAAAAAAATAAAACATGCACTGAAAATAAGCCCTAATGCATTTTTGGAGCAAAAATTAATATAAGACCCTGTCTTATTTTTGGGGAAACAGGGTTAAGTGGGAAGTAGCTGGCTGGATATCTCAGTGGTTTAGGTATCTGGCTGCAGAGCCAGAGGTTGGAATTCAGTTTCCAACAGTGCCTCCTCTGAGTAGTGCCAGCCTGTGTGGCCCTGGGCAAGCTGCACAGTCCCAGATTGCCTCCAAAAGGAAGGAATAGTAAACCACTTTGAAGTATTCTCTACTTGGAAAACTCTGAAAAGGGTCACCATAAGTCAGAATTGACTTAACATTAATATTAAGTAAGAAGCAATGCCAAATCCCTTTTACAGCTGAGATGCAGCCTGCTTCCAAAGGTTAATTGATAAGTTTGTTAGTATTTGCTTCAGGTTGGTTCAAAGTGTGAGAGACATGTGACTGGTTTCAGAGCTGAAAGCCATTGTTTTTGAGGCTTCACCTCTTAGAATTGCCAGATAGTATGTCCATAGGTCATGCTGGCCAGGGAATTTTGGAAGATGTAATATTAAAACATTATAGCTCCAATTCTGCTTTGCTTTCAAAGGAGCTATGTAGCTGGAAATCTGCATAGTCTGACATTGTGATTCCACAGTGGCTGTCCAGATGCCAGGGAAAGCCCATTTCCAGTGCTCACCTTCTGTTGTTGGCCCTGCAACCAATGTTTGGCAGCACACTGTCATTAATGCTGGATGTAACAGTCGCAAGATTAGGAGTCACTGAAAGCCATGTTGTTGTCATTTAGTTGTGTCCGACTCTTCGTGACCCCAGGGACCAGAGCACACCAGGCCCTCCTGTCTTCCACTGCCTCCCGGAGTTGGCTCAAATTCATGTTGGTCGCTTCGATGACACTGTCCAACCATCTCATCCTCTGTCGTCCCCTTCTCCTCTTGCCTTTACTGAAAGCCATAGCCACCAGGAATAATTCCATTTTAATGTGCATGCACAATTTTGTCTGTGAAGTCACCTTTTGGGTTTTGTTTGTTTTCCCCCCAACAAGCTGAACCTACAACAGAGGTTATTCTGCAACATTGTGACCTGAACAATTCTGAACAAGGGCTAGGATCCTGATGCACACTAATAGAGCATAATCTTATATCAGTATTGTTCCTTGTGAATTCCGGGTGACTCAAGGCTGTTTGATGTAACAAAGATTCTGCTCAAACAAGATAGAGACCACTCTCTGAGACCTTTTCCAATGCATCCTTCAGAGTCCAGAGCTTCTCCAAAGATGGGGGAAATCCCTGGGAACTGCTAGAATCTGAAATTTACCCCACAGGGCTCCAGAGAAAGCTTGTCATTTTTAAAAGAAATGCTGCCACCATCCTTCTTTGAAAAATTAGAGCACAGAGAGCTCTTAACATGGTCTCAAAACTCATAAGGTGGTCATGCTTGGAAGTGGATTTAGAACCTGCATTCCTCTAAAAGCAGTCTCCAGATAAAAGGTTTTTAAAAGTTTGTTTAAAAAGAAATCAAATAAAAACAAATTAGAATATGCTTGGCTGAAAGCCAGGAAACAAAAGGGTTGCAAAGTGATGAAACAGTTGCAAAATAAAGACACAAAGTTTTGAATGTTTGCAATGAAAATAGACACAAGGAAACAAACAAAAAAACCCACTGTCCTGCCATTGGGGCTGTTTTTCTGCTTCTCTCCTCCAAATTCAAGGCGCTACCCTAATTCTTTATGAACACATTCTTAAAAGAGCAAATAACTTGCACAACACACATTGGATGCAACAGTATCCTGGGCAGTTTCCCCAGGTCTGAGCCCACTTGCCAAATAGAGGTTTTGTTGTTACAGATCTACTGCATTTTGCCTTTGGGATCATCTCATGTGGTACATGAGATTTTGGCCCCTGCCTTAATTCGAATAATACATTGGAATTGGTTTAGTGCCAAAAAAAAAGGCCCACAACTCACACAATGCAAGATTTTGATTCATTTTTTCCCTACGACATTTAACACTGAATGGCATAACCTACACCTTTTCCAGTTCTACTTATTTAGATACTGTTTTAGACTTACAGTATATACTGCCCCATATTGCTTTGAGCACTCTCTGAGCAGTTTACTACATGATTAAGCTAGGAAATCTTTGCCCCCCCCCCCCCCAGTGATTTTACTGATCTCAGAAGGATGGATGGCTGAATCACCTTTGAGCCAACTACCTGAACTTCTCAGGATCAATCTCAGGTTATGAGTAGAGCTTTTACTTCAGTTTAACCATTGTGCCATGGAGCTCACTGAATCAAAAGGAATCTTATAGGAAGTAAAGTGACCAGAATTATATATACCACTCCAGTTGTGGTTCTGTCATAGATTTCTGTACAAACACTATGATATTGCATAATCTTGAACTGAAAGCTACCTACTTCTGTTGGTTTTTTTGCTTGAATGAGTTTGTAAAGTGTTCTGCATTCCCTCTGACTGTGGAAAACATCCCATGAGATTCATTCTTCTTGCTCTTTTGGTGACTGATTAAAAACTTTCTGTTTTGGACAGCTCAGAAGATTGTGTGACAGATATTCTTCTTTGTTATTGTTGTTTTCCATCTTCCAAACTTGTTTTCATTTTTCTGTTTGTTTTATTTCTTTTAAGCATTGTTTGAAATCCTGTTGCACAGCTCTGCATGCACAGTGGTGATGATGTAATTAGCGGTGGGAAATTGTTATTGATTACAGGAGGTTCACCTTTAATTAAAGATGATTTGGGGATGCACACAACTCACAAATAATGCAGTGTCATTGCATATATACTGAAATCTCCAAAGGAGATTTCATTCAGCAAAAATTTGCAGCTGCCGGTGATATCGCTGTTGCACATGCAGAGCTACACAATAGGATTTCAGCTGCTGATTTGTTTTTAATTGTAGTTCGCTGTCCTGAGCAAGAAGAATGTATTGGAAGGGCAGGGCCTATGTTTTATAAATTAATAAGAACCTATTTGACACCTCTTTGTTTATTCTAGCCCTGCTGTCACTCTCTTTTCACAGATGATCTTGCAGTCTACTGTATTGAGGTCAAATTGGGCCATTTTTATTAATCACATTTATTTATTATATTTCTGATGTTTACATACTGCCTGATTTAGTGACTGGCATTACTCTGGATGGTTTAAAATTAAAAGAAGAAGAAAATTAGCTCATAAATGTACCCCACAAACCCAAGATTTGAACCACATGAACCATACAGTACTTCAGTATTCAGTAGAGCAGAACACAAGTGTTATCAGTCTTTTCTATAACAGCTGTTTCTTCTCCTAATGATTAAGTAAAAACATACCTAATTGGAAGGGTGTTTGATCACTCTTCTTTGGGAAGGAGACATAACTTACTGAGAGCATATATGGTATGAATGCAAAAGATTCCAGATTCAATGTGGGGCATCTTAAGATAGGCTAAGAAGGGTCCCCCTTCCCTACCATCCTGCTAAGCACTGCTTATTTGTGAAAATTAAACTATCCTGGGCTAAATGGACCAAGGGGCTGCCTTGGCATGACTCCCGTTTGTGTTTCTGCTTTGCCTTCCAGGTGTTTTCATTGTTTCTGCCAAGAGGACCCCATTTGGAGCTTTTGGAGGTCTCCTCAAAGACTTCACTGCTACCGACCTCTCAGAGATTGCAGCACGCTCAGCTCTGTCTGCAGGCAAAATATCTCCTGAAATCATTGACAGTTTGATTGTAGGCAATGTCATGCAGGTGGGTGGAATCCAGCAGTTGCCAGTAGCCAATCCACTTACATAGGCACATGCTAAGACTCCTTCCATGTTGGCCCCTGCTCAGTGGCTCTGTTTCAGAGTCAGAAATAAACAACAGCATCTAGAATTCCGCTGTGCCACTTGGGGAAAAAAGTTTCCATTGGAGTATTTTCTGCGTTCTGATGGCTTTGTTGGGGGGTAGGAATACATGAATATATTCTCACACAAAACTGTAAGTCAGTTTTGTGATGGCAGCAAGAGGAGCAACCATTCCTTACAGATAAGCCCTCCTTTTGAACAGCTATTTGGATTCATCCTAAAAGCAAGGCTGTCGTCTTCCTTGACTCTCCGGTCTTTCTGTACTCGTTTTGTTTTGTCGACTTATGGCTTCAAGATTGTGATGGAAACCTCTTGAAGGATTCTGTTATCTGCTTCTCTCCTCCTTGTACTGTCTTACTCTTTCCCCATTTTTGCTGGAATCCATGTTTTGAGATGTACCAAGCAGATGTGATTTGCTGTCCTGTGTGTGTGCTGCTTCTTACAAACCTAAGACCTGCCTCACAGGAGAAGGCTTAATGGTCCGACTTCTTCAGTAATGTTTGCAATATTCCAACAAGACGATAGGTCCGCCAGAAATTTGCTGGTGAGACAGGACATGTCATCCACCCATCCCTGAGATATCCCTGATAGTGGCAATTTGAATAACTTGGCGAACTTTAGATTTAAAACTTTAGATTTATGTCTAGATCCTATACTTGTGAAATCAGAAATCATTCTCAGTATGGCTAGCCTGTATGACAAAAAATAAAAATATTGTAGCACCTTAACGACAAACATTTGCACTGTGAACTTTCATTGATTACAGCCCACTTTTCAGACCCATGGAAGTGGAAGGAAGTTATTGCAGTTCATGGGCATTCACATGGGTGAGGATCAGGATGCATGAAGTTAGTCACTGCAGCAAATTGCTGCTAGTTTAATAGTCACTTAGACTTCTCAACACACACCAAGTTGCATGGCTGGCATATGAACTGAGCTTCTTAACTAGCAGCAGTTTGCTAGGGCAATCTGCATTGTTTGACTTACACCATCTATGTAAGTAACAGGATTTGGGCCATCAAAATAAATGTTAGTGTTTGAGGTGCCACAATACTCCTGTTTTTATTTTTGTTTGCTTTTATTTTACATGCTGAATCAGACTTATGTTCAGAAGAGATTGGTCCAAAGTAGGTGACTCAGATTACAACTGTACAGCCTGATCCTATGCATTGCTTCCAAGTCTGCATAGAATTATAGTATGTGGATTGCCTGTGTCTCAGCTACCTTTCTTTGAGCAAAATTAGCCCATGTGCTTGTGTGTTCTGTTCTTGCAGTGTTCTCCAGATGCTATTTATCTTGCCAGACATGTTGGTTTGCGCATTGGGGTGCCGGTTGCCGTTCCTGCCCTAACAGTCAACAGATTGTGTGGATCAGGCTTCCAATCTATTGCCAATGGATGTCAGGTACTTCATCTGACCTTTCAGTAACTTGTTATTCTATCAAGCTACTCTGCCCCTCTATCTGTCTAGTGCAAGTCAGAATGGCATGCAGACACTTGCACAGACTCTATCCCAGTGCCAGCCTGGAATGTTTAAAATGCATGGTGCCCTTCTTCTGTTTTTCACAGACCCTTTTAACGCTTTCAGTTTTTTAGTCCATCCTCTAGCATGGATCAGGGGGCACAAAAAAGCCAATGAAATGTCCTACGAAATTTATTTCTCCAGCCTTCTAAGTTCAGCATGCGTTCAGAGATGGACTTTGAGCATGCCAGAGCATGGAGTTATGATGCAAAAGGTGACTAGTATCAAGGATCGTTTCTTTTTGTGCTTTTGCTGTCTGAGCCCAATGTAAGAGATTTTGCTGCTTCTTGGGTCAGATGGCAGAAGGTGGATTCTGAGTTACGCACATTTAAAGAACAAGCTGGGAGCAGAAACGGGTGACTGAGGATGATCTCTTGCCCCACAGGCTCCTCATGAGGAGTAGACGTCTGAGCCTGTAGCAGTTTTCAGAGTTGGAACTAGGGTGGGGAATGGAGATATTTTCAAGAACTTGCAGAAAGATTGTTGTTTCCAAGACAGACAAAGGTGTGTGCCTATACCTAGACTGGAGTTCATACAAGACACAAATCGCCTTCTGCTAAGGCTGTCCCTCCCGATAGCATCACCTAGCTCATAACACCCAGTCCTTGTTCTAGATTTGCAATGGATTCAAGTGTTTGCTGAAGCAACTATCTTTTCCAGTTAAGAATTTATGCTTTTAATCTGAAATGGGGGTATAATGAATGTCTAATGTTCTGTTTTTTTCCTTCTCACTTGAAACAGGAAATTTGCCTTAAGGAATCAGAGGTAGTGCTGTGTGGTGGAGCTGAAAACATGAGTCAGTCCCCATATACTGTTCGAAATATCCGCTTTGGAACAAAACTTGGTCTTGATCTCAAGGTATGAGCGTGAGTTGCTTTGATGTTCTTCTTCTTGGCATCTTTCTATATGTACTTGATTTCTTTTTTCTTTCTTTTTCTTACATTTTTTTCTTCCTTTTTTCATCTTGAATAATTTGTCTATTGATGTTTAAAAATGTTGTTATATTTTATATGTTGTTATATATGTTGGAAGCAGCCTAGAGTGGTCGTTCGACTAGATAGACGGGGTATAAATGCAATAAAATAAATAAATTTATTCTATAGATATATAACAATCTATGTAAGTATATATATCGTAGTAGAGCAGAGATTGGGCTTGGTGAGCCAGAGTAGCATGGCCTTTGGAATAGCCAGGATCTGGATCTGTTACCTCGATGTCCCTGTTCCCTCTCAGCCTAGCTGTAATCTTCGCAGTAGTGGGTGTAGGCGGTTGATGGATTTCCCAGCCATGACATATTCTTGGGAGTGGCCTCTGTTGTAATGAAGGCTTTGGGGTGGTCTTGAATGGGCCGTTAAGATCCACTATCTTTGCTAGCGAGTTGCTTGTAGGAGAAATAAAACTGCTAGCAGTGGATGACTTGAGTTTTTGTTTAAGTGTTTTTCTGTAGTGGCATGAAAAGAAACTCCTGGAAAAAGCTTGAGCTGGCAGTTTTCATGCTGTACATCTTTTTTCCCCTTTAGTTGTGAAGTAGGTCTCCAGGCAAAGGCCAACATGCTGGCTACTGCACTGCCCTTTGCCACCTCTATATTCTATGGCCATTAACTGATTGTCATAAAAAGAATATTCTATCCTGTTGCTCTGGTGGGTGGATGTACACAAATAAGCATGGACACAAATAAGAGAGAGTAGACAGAATGGAGATGTCTGCATTTTTGGACATTTCTTGGACACATTGTCATGGAGGGTGTCACAATGAGGGATTGTACTTCAAAATGTAATCCTGAATCACTCTTTAAGTATCTAGTCATGCTTGGCAGGTATTTTGAAAGCTGGCTTCTGTAAGGAGATGGGCCTTTACTCTTCTCGAAATGAGGAAGAGTCCCTATTATCTCCACTCCCTGCTAGTCTTAAAGCATGCTTCTGGCTCATGTCAGAGCAAAATGCAGAATAAAGCTGCCCTATAAAGTGACTGTGGCCATTTCTTTTCAGAAATTCTGAACCAGTGTTCCAAACTTACATTGAGAATGTATCAACTTGTGGATTCCTGGAGTGATTTCACCTGTAAAATGATGCTGTTTGTGTATGTTTCCTAGGCGAAAGTATGGTTGCTTACGTTCATTTGGGACACTCTAGTAACCTTATTATCCCTGCTGCCAAAGTACTGCCCCACTGCCATAGGGCAGGACAGTTGGGGTGGCAGCAGCAACAATTACATCTGGAGCAGTAGAAAAGCTAAGGATGGTTTTAATCCCGGGAGCTCTGCTCACAGGGCAAAAAAGAACATAATCTGTATCTTTTTTTAAAAAAACCAAACAACTCAAAGATCAATAGTTATTTTCATTTTTTTACTTAGGGAATCATATTATGGCCTATAGCCTGCCTTCCAAGTTGGGAATCTGTCTGATCTTGTTTTAAAAACAATCCTGTCCCCCCAAACATTTTGCAAAGACAAGCCCAAGTCTTCAAACTGAATAGATAATGAAGGTCAAGCAATAGTACTGTGTTCTGTTCTATTTCTGTTGGTGAGAGGGGCCATGTGCTGTTTTAGAGCTCTGAAGCTCTTTGCAGGATGGGGGGAAACTAGTTGGTTTTTTCTGCAGGGACTGGTCATGAATTTCACATTTATTTCTAAGTAAAAGTGGACACTTCAGAATACAGAATTCCACACCTGGGTATTAAATTCTCCATTTGTTTGATGTTATGGACACACGGGAAGTATGAAATGTCTGTGCCCCTATGTTAGAAGCATGGAATAGCTATGGAATTATACCAACGTTCTGAAATGCTCTTGTTTATTCTGACATCCTGTTGCATTGCTTCCTAGCTGGAAGATACGTTGTGGGCGGGGTTAACAGATCTGCATATTAAGACCCCTATGGCTATTACGGCTGAAAACCTTGCTGCGAAATATAACATCACAAGGGAGGAATGCGATCGCTATGCCCTGAAGTCACAGCAAAGGTGGAAAGCTGGTCAGTAAACTGCAGATATAATGGATTGGAGGTGTACCATCCATTTCAAGTAGCAGGTGTAATTTTCACAAATACCTAATGATGTAAGTGTGCCTCTTCTAGGTGAGGAGTGCAAGGCGGAGCTCATGGGCTGCAACTACTCCCTCCAGGATCCAAAATGCAGCTAATCCAACAACCTTGGGCATCAAAAGGACCCCTACACCCTGAAAATGATTTGCTCAAAAAACCTTGCACCTTCTAGAGAACACGGGGAACAGTTTTACCATGATACACATATAGGCGTGCAACCCCACACTCAAACAATTAATATTATTTTTTTAAATGGTTTGCCTCCAGAGGACATAATTTTTTTCAGTTAAAAAAATTTGCAAAGAGAAATGTGGGTGGTGAAGGGAGTGGGAGGGGGTGCAGCCCTCCAAGTTCTGGGGGTTGGGCATGTGTGGCAGTCAGACCGCTACAAGTTGCCCACTCCTGGTTTAGAGGGTACCTCTTGAAGCTGCCAGGAGGAACTAGCAGACTGCTTGGATGAAGAAAGAAGTCTGGATGTAAGGGAGACAATGCAAAATGGAAGAATTCTAAGCACAGAAATACGTTTTAAGTATCAGAATTAAACCGAGCTCACCGTTTTTCCATGTAAAGATTTATTCCTGGTTATCTCCGGGTTTCTTCATTTTAGGAATAAAATTTGGACCAGAGGACTTGGAATAATTCTGTTGTTATTGACTTTCTGCTTTTGGCTTTTGCATGTTTGTAGGTGATGAAGCTGGTTATTTCAAGGCTGAGATGGCACCTATTGAAGTAAAAACGAAGAAGGGCAAGCAGATTATGGAACAGGACGAGCACCCCCGACCCAAGGCAACAATGGAAGAGTTGGGAAAGCTCCCTCCGGTCTTCAAGAAAGATGGAACCGTCACTGCTGGCAACGCCTCGGTGAGCCATGCAGTTTGAGACTTTGGACTAAGAGCAGGTTGCATGAAGAGTTTAAAAAAGGCCAAGGCATTTGCAAGTCTGCAAATGATTTCCCCTTTACTCACTGTACACATCCATGTTTTCCTTTCCCTAGGACTGAAGACAGACTACTGTCATTTTTAGTGCCATTTTTGTAGTGGGTTATCCTTGCCTACAGAGTAGGCCCATTTGAATCAAGATAATTTATGGAGTACGTGACTAATTGGATCCCCATAAATTCAGTGGGCGTAAAGGTAAAGGTTCCCCATGACACTTAGTCCAGTCATGTCCAACTCTAGGGTGCGATGCTCATCCCCGTTTCCAAGCCATAGAGCCAGCGTTTTGTCCAAAGACAGTTTCTGTGGTCACGTGGCCAGCGCGACTAGACACGGAACGCCGTGACCTTCCCACCGAGGTGGTACCTATTTATTGACTCGTATTTTTTTACATGCTTTCGAACCACTAGGTTGGCGGGAGCTGGGACAAGCGACGGGAGCTCACTCCGTTGCATGGATTCGATCTTACAACTGCTGATCTTCTGACCTTGCAGCACAGAGGCTTCTGCGGTTTAACCCACAGTGCCACCACATCCCTTCAGTGGGCCTACTTTAGTGCAATTTATTATGCTAAGCAACAGGTTTTTGGTAACTGTCCATCACTGATTGCTTTAGCTTAGGCTGGCCTTCCATAAAAACATCCTTCAGGGCAGTTCAGTTTTTCTAGTCCAGGGTAGCTATTTTGATCCAGCAAAATGTGTGTGTTCATTTTTTTCCCCAGCTAAGGGTACACTCCACCATTACTGTATTTTTTCCATTTATAAGATGACCCCCCCTTTTTCTAACCCCAAATTAGACAAAGCAGGGATCAAAGGGCTCCCTTTTTTGCTAAGCCCCGTGCCTTCGCGAAAGGCAAGGAAAGCGGCTGTCAAAGTGACTGCCGCTTTTCCTTACCTTTTGAGAAGCCACAGAGCTTGGCAAAAAGGAAAGGAGCAATGCCTCCCCTTCCTTTTTGCTAAGCCACATGCCTTCGCAAAAGGCAGCGGTAAAGAGCTGCCTTCTGTGTATGAAACAACCCTGAATTTTTTCTCAAATTATTTAAGGAAAAGGTGTCCTTTTATAACGGGAAAAATACGGTATTTTATTCCTGATGTTTTGTGTGTTGTGCTTCTCTTTCTAGGGGATATGTGATGGAGCTGGTGTGGTGGTCATAGCAAGTGAAGATGCTGTTAAGAAGCACAGTCTCACTCCTTTGGCTAGAATAGTATCCTATCATTCAGTTGGATGTGACCCAAACATCATGGGCATTGGTAAGCCACAGCCTCAGTTACATGGCTGCTGATAGTGCAAAGCACACCCCAGCCGGTACAGAATGAGTCCCAAAGTGCAGGCATGGCTACGAGCGTCAAACCATATGTTGTGGGAACAGCATTCTGAACCAGTGGAAGAAGACATGCTGGTTGCATTTGCTTTCTCCCCCACCTCCTGTGTTTCCTGTTTCATTTTTCTTTTTAACCCAGACCTGCTACCCCCACTGAGAAGAAAAGCAGCCCAATATTCATGAAAACCTAAAACGAGTGACCTGAAAAATGGTCAAAATTGAAAGAGCATGTCTGTGCAAGGAATAAATGGTCTCAGTGGCCTTGCTATCTTTTATGGGCTTACATGGGCCGTTCTCTACTGGGAAATGCTCAATTTCTAAATAAATACTTTACAATGAATAGTTCAACAGTCACAGAATGAAACAAGCATGGAGGAAAGGAATTTGTCACGGTTAGTACAGATGTTATGAGCATAATCCAGCAATCATGGCAGCATATTTTATGCAGCTCAGAAAGGCGATAGAAGTAATGTTATTTGTGTGGTGAGGAAATCCTTCTCCCACATCAGAACTACTCCCTTGAAAGAGGATATGTTGAATGGGCAGGTCATGGGCAGCTGGTAAAGCCTCTGTTTCTTCCTTTTTCTTCTCTCTCCCTCACCCATCCCATGCAATAAGCACAAAATATGAAATATTGTGAAGAGATTGTATAGCACACATCCAATGTTAATATGTGCAAAATCTCAAAATAAGAGAGCTTTTTTTCTGTTGGGCATGGAACACATGAGATTCATCTTAAAGCTGAAAGAGATTGTAGCTAGCCTCTGCAATTCACTTTGTGAGTCTCAGAGATAAGCAGCTTTCAGATATCAGAGGGGACTTAGACCATCAGTGCTGAAATCCAGCTGCTTATTTTACCATTGCTGCCAAAAATCGGTGGCAATTGGAATAGTACTCCATTGTGCAGGAGGGGGTAGAAGGTACATTGTGCACCATAGACCCCTGTGAGGAAGCAAGGCAGAGAGTACCCCAGAAGTGAATGAAAGAAAATGAGACAATTATTTGGGTTTGTTTTTTTCCCCTGTGGCCCTTCACATGTGAGTGTTACAACTCCTAGGCTGCCTAAGAAGCACTGAAAAGGAATTCCTTTGTTTATTCATTCTGTGTTTTTTTAACATAGGTCCAGTCCCTGCTATTACAGAAGCGCTGAAGAAAGCTGGCCTGTCTCTGAAAGACATGGACTTGGTTGAGGTAGGAACGGCTGTGCAGAAAGCAAAAGACTCAGATTGTTATGGTGCAACTAGGTGTACAAGATGTCAAGAGTCTCAACGGGTGTTCATGTGTGTTGTTTGTTACATGCTCCCTCCATTACACACTGAGCATGAATGGCTAGGAGAAGAAATAATATTTTTATCTTTATAATAATACCTTTGAACTAGAGATGGAGGTATTTGTATATGAATATGAATCTCCTCCCTGCATAGATGGCGTGCTCGTCTTCCCTCCTCCTGCCAGGAGTGGCTAGCTGACTAGGTGCTCCGGAGCAATTGGAAGGAAGAGCAAGGCCGGCAGTGGAAGCGGATGTGTGAGTGGATGGGGCCGGCCCCTTGTTAACTCCAGCTGTGCTGGGGCATTCGTCTACAAATATCCCCATCTCTACTTTGAACTGCAGAGCTGGAAGGGACCTTATGGATCATCAAGTCCAGCCTGTGTCAAGGAGGCCCAGTGGGGAATTGAACTCCCAACCGCTGTAATTTAAATAAACATGCACGCACACAAAACCAGCACTTCTGGCAAGTTCCCCAAGTTATATGCTAAGTAATTCTGAAATTTCTAGTATATACCTTTAGTCTGTGATTCCTTCCCCCAAGCTGCATCCTACGCCACATTTTAAGGTGTAAGAAAGGACAGCCCCAGGTAGAGTGTTGCATTGTCCACCTTGAGAGTGTTCACAGCTTTCCTTTCTCTTTTGTGTGTTTCAAGGTTAATGAAGCTTTCGCACCACAGTACTTGGCAGTGGAGAAGGTTTTGGGTCTGGATCCAGAGAAAACGAACATCCATGGGGGAGCCATTGCTTTGGGTCACCCTCTGGGAGCATCTGGTACAAGGATCACGGCTCATCTGGTTCACGAACTAAGGTTAGTACTGTATATTGCATTCTAATTTTTGTTATTAATATTACAGAATATACAGTATGTTTGAGAAAGGTCCTAGCTGAGCGGCAAAGCATATGCTCTCCTTGCAGAAGGTCTCAAGTATAGCCCCTGGCACGTCCCCTTAAAAAAAGAATATGGTAATTGATGATGGGAAAATCCTCCCCCTGAGATCCTTCCTGCCAGAGTAGATAACAATGGGTCATATAGATAGCCTGAGCCAGTATTTTTACCATGGTTTGGGGGTCTCGAAGATAAATTGGACATGTGAGTGTATTGATTTGTGGACTGAGCCTGTTTTTTGAGCTGACTTGAAGAGATGCGAGTGATTTTAGTGTATAAACAGGGCTGTACCTGGTCAGTGCCTAGATAAGAATCCTTCTCAGAACCCTGTCTGTGCCACCTTGAACTCTTAAGACAGGCAGAACACTAGTAAATACAGTGGTGCCTCGCTTGACGAGGATAATCCGTTCCAGCAGAATCGCTGTAGAATGAAATCGTTGTCAAGTGAAAGTAAAAAACCCATTGAAATGCATTGAAAACCGGTTCAATGTGTTCCAATGGGCGAAATACCTCAGCGTCCAGCGAAGATCCTCCATAGGGCAGCCATTTTCCAGTGCCTGTATAGTGAGGAATCCATCCTAAAACACAGCGGGGAGCCATTTTGCACAGTGGGCAGCCATTTTGAAAACCCGACAATCAGCTGTTTTGATCGTTGTTATGTGAAAAATCGGTTCCCAAAGCAGGGAACCGATCGTTGTTAAGCGAAAAAAAACCATACAAACAATACTCATCGTTAAGCGGTTTCCTCACCTAATGAGGTAATTGTCAAGCGGGGCACCACTGTAAAACAATACTGGCTCTTTGCAGCTTGGCACAGATCCATAAGACTAGTATAAGGTCCAAGGGGTGGCTGGCTCTATTCCCTACTTCCAGCAAGTATGCCAGGCTGCAGAGCTACTGTAAGAAGCTCCAAGTGACATCCATGCAATACAATCCTATGCTATGGCCATCCATACCTGTAAGTTTCTTGTGGAGCCAAAGGGCTGTTAGAAATCAAGTAACAGAATGATCTACTGTAATCTACACCCTTCAGCATATTCCTTTAGAATATAAAACAAATAACTGAAGCCATTACTGCAGTGTCTAAAGATCTTTTTTTAATGGTTCTGTCTTGCTTTTTATAGGCGTCGTGGAGGCAAATATGCAGTTGGTTCTGCTTGCATTGGAGGTGGCCAAGGTATAGCTGTCGTCATTGAAAATACAGCCTAAGAACTTCAGTAACCAAACATTGAACTCTGCAGCTATCCCTTCGCATGAAGATTTTAGAAGGGAGAGGATGGCTCCTCTTGTCTGCAAATTCAGAACCTCAGCAGCATTAACTATCAAGCAGACTGAAGGAAGAAATGCAAAATAATTTTTAAAGAAAAGAACTAAATAATCTCTAATTTGACTGTGTGGATCTAGACATAATCTTCCCTGATTTGCTACCTCCTGCTAAGTTTAATTCTTGACACACACAGAGGAATTTTCTGGAATAAATAATAAACTGCCTAGTATTTACTAAGTGCAATTCATGTCACAGCAAAGATGTGCCAAGACCAGCGTTTCCCAACTTGGGGGGTCAGGACCTCCAAAGGAGATTGCAGAGTGTTTTCTTTTTGGGGGGGGGGGTGTCACAGGATCGCCTTATATGTGTTGTAGCCCTTGTTAAATCATTTCTTCCCTGACCTTTCAAAGTGGGATATTAAGGTTAGCATGCCTGTGTATGTATGAGAAACAGCTCCTTTGGGGGAGAAAGCATCTTTTACTTTCTGAGAAGGGACGACTACCACTGAATTTCACTGGAACTTTTCTGCAAGTTATAAGAATTTTCTAAGAATTTTGCACCACCAGAAAATGCAAGCTTTTGTTATATGGATTTTATATAAACC
Organism: Pogona vitticeps; assembly: GCF_051106095.1. NCBI lineage: Eukaryota > Metazoa > Chordata > Lepidosauria > Squamata > Agamidae > Pogona > Pogona vitticeps. The sequence continues at coordinate 301,811,974 of NC_135784.1, forward strand.
GCTTGACCTGTGTAATCCTTCAATGAGGGCTGTGAGCAGTGTGTGACAGATAACCAATGTGCCTCACAAAATAAAAATAAAAATTATACTGAATTCATGCGAAGAATTTTAGTCTGGTAGCCTCGTGAGCAATCCTGTGGTCTCCAGAGAAAGGAACCATAGGTGCTCAGTTTTTGTGCCTTGGCCAGTCCAGCCTGAAAGAGCATCAGAAGCAGGGACTTCTTCTTTACAGACTCTTCAGTTCCTTAACCACTTCCCTAGGATTGCTCTGCTCATTGAGGATATGAGGTAGTTGTTTTCTCTCTCTCTTTTTTTTTTAGCACAGAAAATCTGTCGGCTTTTTTCGTGAAATGGAAGCCTACCTAACTAGCTTAAAAGGTATCCAGCAGCCTTTTAAATAGTACAGCTCTTTCAGGTCCATCTCCAGCCACCAGATGGTGCCTTTTCACCACATTGCTTCCTTGTTGCGCTGATGAATGTACTCTTCCTGCTTTGCTGGCTTCTGTGTCTATAAATTAAGGAATTGTTTCTCCATAGACAGTTGTTATGTTTCAGTATTCCTTTGTGGCATTAGGACTACCAAAGGACACTGATGAAAATGTAAAATACAATTTTAAGTTTTGTTATTTTTATTAGGATGGATGACTCTTATATAAGCTTCAGCACAGCTCCGAATCTTGACTGTCTTCCTGTCTAGGGTCAGAATGGATTTCTTTTGCATGAGTCCAACTGATCAGAGACCCTAACCACTGTGTCTGACAAGGCTACATGTATGTGATTTTGTCCAAGATACCAGTGGTGTTCATTCTTATCTTCTGCCAGGTTGCCACGTTACCACCTACCTCATCATACATGCTGATATACCTCACACTTTAAAAGCTTGGGATGCACTGCTAACCCACCTTCCCACAGGATGTGTAAGAGAGTTTCTGCTTGAAGAGTTGTACACCTGTAAAATAGTCAGTAGGTAACCGTGCAGAATTATGCACCTTGAGCATACTAAGACTGCAACCTACCAGTTTCTAGTGGACCCTACGTGAGCACTCATCGAGTTCTACAAGATCAAATGTCTACCTGGTCAAGGAAGCACAAAGGCAACAAACCACTGCAACTCCCAAAGCTTGTTGACTACAAAATGAAGAACCCAGCTAGTCAAGAGCTGGCAGGGGCTTACTCTCCCAGTCCCATTTAACCAGGTGTTTGGGATTCAAGCCACACTGGCATGCTCACCCAAGACAAAATTCTGAGTATTAGTTTTCCTTTTCACTGGCCTGTCATTCAGCCAAAAGGGAGTACACCAAGGTTACGTTTTCTGATCCAGGGGAGATATGCTTTCTCTGCCTAGAATTTACATTTTGTTCCATATATTCTATGCAAGTAACATTTGACTGACTAATTACGTATGTTTGCTGCTATCCTCCTACCTAAACACAGGGAGGAAAAGAAATCACTTAAGTGCTTCCTTCCACTTCTGTGGAAGGTCCTTATTGCATGACCCACCTGCATAACCAATTTCGCAGCCAATGTGAAGAATGGACAAGGAATGGGGATCCTGCTGGAGCAGGGGTACTATTGCACAGTTTCCCTTTCATTCTGCATTCAGGCAACTGGATACCTAGAATCCTGTTGGCAAGCAGAGCATAACGACATCACAAGTGGAACGTTCCGCATTTGCCCTGCTGGCTTCAAGGCAGAGATTGCTGGATTCCTTTGCAAAAGTGGCAGGAAAGGGGAAACCACATGAACCAATCATTTGACCTGTGATTCCTCAGGAAGACTGTGGATATTAACCACTGATTTCACTGATGGTATGACTATGCAGTAGAAAAAATGTAAATTGATCTGCTGCAGAACTGCACCCAGGAAATTGAATTTTCCCAAGTTGCTTCAGCCAACTACACTGGAGTCAGCAAACAGGAAGAATTTGCCCGTCGGCACTTATTTATTTAAATATTTTTATCCTGCCTTTCTTCTTAAAAAGAACCCACTTGTTAGCACCTTGTTAAGGTAGCTCTCCTGCAGCCATCCAGATTTGCAGGAGACAAGACTATAGTAGAGCTAGCTTAATGAGCTGCAAACAAGGGTTGGCTGCCAGTTTTCCTTTCTGCCAATTTCCTCCTCACCGACTCTCTTTCCCCCCCCTCCTAGATGCTCTAGTCTAGTGCAGTGGTTCTTAACCTTTTTGAAAGAAACGCCCCCTTGAGCCATTGAGGAAGTTATCATCGCCCCCCTCCCCGCGGTGATGATATCTTATTTATTTATTTATTTATTTATTTATTTATTTATTTATTTATTTATTTAAGACGCTTAAATCCAATGACCCCTGAAAACAAAATTAAATTCCAAGAAAATGAAATGCCCCCCAAAAAGTAACATTTAATGATTTAGTTGCAAGTGAATTTTAAGACGCAAAAAGAAATATAAAAAGGGCATAAAAACAAATGCAGGAACTAAAAATTTCAAGACATAAAGTCTGAAACGAAATTAAAATTGGAGGAAAATATATACATTCATGCACACTGTAAAAAGGCTGCAGCCATCTTCACAGGTTTGGCTTGCTCCAGCGCCCCCCTACCGCCCCCTTCTGCTCCAGCGCCCCCACGCCGCCCCTTTTCGTTCTACCGCCCCCCTGAAAAATGAAATCGCCCCCTGGGGGGCATTATCGCCCACGTTAAGAACCACTGGTCTAGTGCACCAGAGCTTAGCATCAAGCCTTCAAAAATAAATAATTTGGGGGCAGGGGGTGCTCAGCTAAGAGGAACTGGGACTCCATGAATTCTCTTTTTCAACTTCTCAGAGCCAGCTTCAGGTTGAACATCGCATCAGCTCAAGCAATCACTGCCGGATCAAATGCATTTAATTGGGGGGTGGGGTGGAATAGGGGAAGGGGAAAACTTGGAGAGAAAACTTCAGGCTGATTCACATTGACTTGTACATCATGTAAGCAATTGGAAATAATATGAATCTAGCAATCCTAATTCTGGAACCTTTCCTGCCTTCTTTGTCAATGTAGTCACCCTTAATTTTATTTAAAATTCTGCATTTGCAATTATTGGCTTGATGAGTTCTTCTTGTTTGTCTCTGCCCAAATACAGCCCTCTTCTCTCCAGACATTAGGCTGTACTGTCGTAAAATGACTTTTCTGTTAAAACCTTCCTTATGGGCAAATCTGGTACAGCTGCGAAGCCATTTTTAATGGGCTTTTCATAGGATCTTCACTACAGTTTCTCTTTTGCGTGTCTCCCAGCTTTGGGCATGTAAAGGCAGTTTCCCTTTTCACCTAGAGCTGACAAGGGGTCCTTGGTAGAAAGGTTCTGACCTCTCCAAATTGGCCAGACAAGGGTATTCATGTGCAGATTAGCCTTTGATAACAGTCCAACAGATATTGACCACAGCTTATAAAGGAGGAGTCCATTAATTGAGAACATCACCCGTGCTGCTCATATTTCTACAACACTGCTCTTCATGAAAAACAAACTTTTAACTTTCCATAGCTCAACTTCTTTCAATGTATTTTTTTTGTTTCTAAATTGCTGGATCGAAACAAGCATTTCTTCAGTGTCGCTCTGGTACGATTTTATCAACCCATCTATTTTGTCTTGGTCTCCAGGACTACTGTGTTCAGCAGCTTTGCCAGTACAGTCTTGGTACCTCTGATTTATTTGGCACCACTGTAAGGCACATGATCAAAAAATCCCTTTAACTCCTTCTCACTGAAGGTTGGGGGGTTTGTTCTTTAAAAGAGTTGTTCCAATTGCAATACTTCCTCTGGTTTTCATAATATTGTTCTGACTTAAGAAGGGAGACGAGATGTCTCTTTTACATGTTTGAAAGAGAGAGAGAGAATCTAGAACAAATTATTCAAACAATGGAGACTAAAAGATAGCAATTTGCAAGGAGTAAACCATCACCCAGCCTCAAGATAACCAGTTCTGGGGCATTTTTCCTTGTTATACACCTAAGTAGAAAGGCATCCTGTAACATGCGTGCAGCTAAAGACACACTAAGACAATCTTCCCCATCTTAAGCCAAACTACAAGTTCCAACAAATCCACCCAGACAGTTGAGACTCAGAGTCCAACCCATCGAAAAGGAACCCATAGTTTGTCAGCAGTGTTAAAACTAAAGGTGCCTGAAGTAGATTCTTGGGGGGGGGGATGAAATAAATACACAATATTTTTGCACCTTATTCTCCCTAATGCATCTTCAGTTTTTCCCTCTGAGAAGCAGGGAAAGAGTGAAAGCAGAAGCCACAACATTTGTAATGATTATTTGGACAGAAAGTTGACTCAACCTTCCATCCTTATCAGGTTGGTACACTGAGTTCCCAGCTCGCTTGAATGTGTGGGTGGGCGGGCGGGCAATGTGTAGCCCGCATACACATTGTGGCAGATTGAATATGTAACGCCTTGTCTTAAAAAGCATTTCACTCATACCAAAAGAGAAAATATCTCATTACAGTAGGACCCCCATATTTTCTGGGGATTGGTTCCACACACACCCCACAGATATTGAAAACCATGTATAATAGTGAACACTATAAGTAGCATGGAAAAAGAAAAAAAGAATTGTTTTCACATGTATTACCAAAACTGGCCACTAGAGGATGTGAGAGACTGTGCTATACTTCACTGACAAGTATTCATAGCACGACCTCTGGTTCATTCTAGTGGCTGGTTCTGGTAATACATGTGAAAATAGTTTTTTTTCTGGATTTTGTTCTTTTAATATTTTTAATATTTTCAGACCATGGATAAGTGGAACTGTCGATACTGATTCCATGGATAAGGGGGTCCTACTGTACAGTACTATGTTTTTCTTGGTTCACTATATTTTCCACATTTCTACTGTAACATATGCTTCCTTTACTCTTTAAATGTTATCAATAGGGAAGCCATAGATGACTGGGTGGCTTGACATGCCATGTCAGTCAGAGTTCTGTAGAGCTCCCTGGCCGTCTTTCTGTCTAGCATTCTCTCCACATCTGGACCAAAGGTTGGTTGGTTTGTCTATCTAGGTGCTCAACTTCAAAGGGGTGGGCAACTTGTTTTTGGACTGCATTTCCAAAAGTGTAGCCAGTGGTGAGGATAGTGGACATTGGAATCCAACAAGATTTGGAGACCCGTATCTTCCTCACGCCCATTCTTTATAAAGTTTGCAGTCTCCATCTTGTATGATAAAGGAATGATGGTCTGAGGAGGAGCAAGAAAAGGGGCTGTGAATTTGGTTGCAGTAAAGTTCTTCCATAGCCATTTGGGCCTCCACAGTTGCAGGTGTTTGTCATTCTTATCTTATGCTGCAGGAGAAACCAAGGTGATTAGTTGATTAACCTGGCAGTGAATGCCTCGTTGAGCAACAGGGACTCTGCACAGTAATGATTTAGTGTTAATGAGCATCTGAGATTTAATAGATGCCTGGGAGGATCTACTGCTAAAAAGAGTTGTGTTTGCTAAGCTAGAAACCATTCCCAGTCAAGAGAACCTGCTAGTGAAATATTTGTCAAAAATATCATTCCAGTGGGTACAAATGGTACTGAACTCTCCTAAGAGGGGAGATCTGCAATTATCTTTGTCATGTGCAGTCAAGTCGGAAGCAATTTATAGCAACCAAAATAGGATCTTCAAGCTCTGAAATAAGCTTGTGATATTTAAGGAGTGGTTTTACCAGTGTCACATCCTCAGTGAGTTTCCCTGGACAGAGAGGGGATTTGAATCCAAGCCGCCAGAGTCTTTGTTGTTGTTGCTTAGTCGTTAAGTTGTGTCCGACTCTTCGTGACCCCATGGACCAGAGCACATCAGGCCCTCCTGTCTTCCACTGCCTCCCAGAGTTCGGTCAAATTCATGTTGGTAGCTTTGATGATGCTGTCCAGCCATCCCGTCCTCTGTCGTCCCCTTCTCCTCTTGCCTTCACTCTTTCCCAACATCAGGGTTTTTTCCAGGGAGTCTTCTCTTCTCCATTAGTATAGCCACTACACCACTGTGAGGCTGGGAGTACGTCAAGGGGCACTCCTCAGAGTGTACCATCCGCCTCCTCGGCTGAAGACACCAAAGGACAAATATCTACCCTGGAAGAAGACCTAAAGGGGCTATTTCTGGAAGAAGAGCGGAGGCAGGAGGGAAAAGAGGAAAAGGAGCCATCCGAGGGTGTTCTTTCAGCAGAAAAGGGAGAGGGGATAAAAGGAAAGGAAGGGGAAGAGGACAGTTGGAAATTGAAGAGGGAGAAGCTTGTTGGGTGCAGGAGGTAGAAGATGAAAGGAAAAAGGACTGGGGAGGAATAATACGGAGTTTAAGGTCCCAAGGGAAGATGCTGAGAAAAGAATGGAAGAGAAAGGTCTATAGAAAGTCACCTTACTGGGGCAAGACGGAAGACGGAGAACCAAAGAGAAAGTTCAGAGCGTGGCAGAGACGAGACAACAGACCATGTCCAGACCGTCCTGGGACAAGTCCATTCAGGCTCAAGCTGAGGCAAAACCGGGGCAAGAAAGTTTGGGAACCACAGGTGGGCTGGGTTTTCCACCCTCCCCAATAAAGTTAGCTATGGCTGTACCTGACGAATCGGGAGTTCTACAGAAGTGGCATTATAGAAGCTTCAGTTCCTCCCCTATGCAGTTAAAAGGGGATTGGTTAGGGCTTAAGGAAATAGCGGCACATCCCTGAAGCAAGAGATGGAATCTGTTATTAATGTTGAAAAAACCAACAAGTTGTCACCAGATAAAAGGATTTTTGTTAACCACTCATGGGGTCCCGGAGTCATCCATCCAGCAAGATTCGGAGGAATGAGAAAAGCGAATGACACAAGATCACAACCACGCTGAGTACCGGACGTGTGACAGAAAGGATGAATTGATCTGATGATGCTCCTGCGTTGTTCTTACGGTCTAATGAACCTCTTCCCATCATTTCTTCCGTGCACAGGCAGAGGAGGGTCTGGTGAATTGTCCCATTCTCAAGCCTTTGTCCTGGGTCCCTGGTCTCCCTTCTCCACCGAGCGGCCTCTGCCATTTGCCTGGGTGAAGCAACTGCCTCAGACGGCAAGCATCACGTTTCATGTCTGATCTCTTTGTACTGGCGCAAAGTTGACTTGGCTGAGATTTCCAGCCTCAAGAGCCAAAACAACCCACTAGACAGGCGAAGGGTACTTTCCACCTTGAGTTTCGGGCTGGCAACAAAATTTGCTTCTTTACCTCGAGCAGCCCTGTTTCAGACTGGCCTAAGTCTAACCCTGCTCCCTCCCTGCACAAGGACAGATTAAAAACCAATCAGTAAACAGGGTTACTGGAACATACGGCTATATTTATTTTGTGATATTAGGAAGGATATTTTAATGGCCTTACTATACTTTGGCAGCGTTCCGGCCATAAAAAGGTAGCAAAGGGAAAGTTCTCACCCTTAGTCAACTTGGCACTCTATTCCCGTGGCCTGGCCCCCAACGCCAATTGCACCTCAGTAAATATTGACCTTGGTAAATTAAGCTGTTTAGGACAAATGAGGACAGAGCATTTTGCCAGTTATTTCAGGCAACACATTGCTAGATTTCCCTGTAACTTCCTTGAGGGAAGGAGTGATTTCAGCCCGATGGCTTCTAGGACACCAAATCCATCTGTTGCTCCTAAAAGGACCTTTAGCAGTGGAAGGAGGAATTAAAACAGGGAAGAAGAGGTTGAGAAATACATGAAGGATATAAACAGGAAGCATCAGCCACCGGACCCCTTATAATAATTTCCAAGAATGAAGAAAGGGCAGTTATCACAGCAAAAGCCACATCTGTAGTACCCTCCAAAACTCAACTTTTTGATGTATTCTCAAAGACTTTCACGCCTGGGATCCAATGATGGTTGTAGGGCTGTTTGGCCGTGTTTTGGAGGTTTATCTTCCTATATTATAGAACTATCCTACATACTACGCCAGAACACAGACAGAGTTCTGACTCCTGTCCTCAGAAGATTCTTGTAGGAACTATGTTGTAAACCACCCAGTGCTCTAACCACTACTGGCTAGAGTCAGAAGATCAACAACGACTTAAGCTCTAACCCAGCCCACCTCCAATGTTGTTTTGCTCCCATGAAAAGATTTGCTCCAATGAAAATTTTGCTTCTAGTCTATGTGTTATCACTGTCAGCTATGTTGAGCACTTTTTCTGGTGGGAAGGTGGAGGTATACACAAAATAAATACAATTAATTTAGAAATGTTTGTTGCAATTTAAATAGAAATTCACTACATCTTAGCACAATTGGAAAGACTGTGGCCTAGACAGCATAGGTCCCTGCTTAGCTTACTGTCATGATGCACCGTCCAAATTCCTACTTTTCCTTCTTCATTTTTAAGCTGCACTTAAACTTGACAGTTTAAGAGGACATGGCGGCGCTGCGGGTTAAATCGCAGAAGCCTCTGTGCTGTAAGGTTGGAAGACCTCCACACGATGGAGTGAGCTCCCATCGCTTGTCCCAGCTGCTGCCAACCTAGCAGTTCAAAAGCATGCAAATGCAAGTAGATAAATAGGTACCACCTCGGTGGGAAGGTCACGGCATTCCGTGTCTAGTCACACTGGCCACATGACCACGGAAACTGTCTTCGGACAAATGCTGGGTCTTTGGCTTGGAGACAGGGATGAGCACCGCCCCCTAGAGTTGGACACGACTGGACTAAATGTCAAGGGGAACCTTTACCTTTATCTAAACTTGATTACATGGGCAGACTCAAGGATATCTTTAAACAGAGTAACATGAATCTCTTTATGCATTGGGTTGGAGAGAGAGCAACTCGTGAAAGGTGGGGCTTAGAAACAAGAAAAGCAATAACCCTCATACTGGACATTGTAGGACTTTTGAAAGGAGATAAGTGATGTGCAGCCATATGTGACATATCTTCTCAAAGGATACAAGTCTCAGAATTCTGTCTCTCCTGCGTACAGTCAGAAGATACCAGCAGACTGTTGTCTGAAGAGGCGGGATACCGTAACAGTCAGAGACCTTTAGATCCCAGGGATCCGAACAGCCAGGGCTGTTGGCTGATGACATTTGTAGGCCCTAGAAATAACTTGTGGAAGTAAATGAGTAGCCCATAGAGTGGGTGGAAAAACTGGCATGGCACCCAGATGCATACAAAGACTGCACTGGCATGTCCGTCATTCAAATAAATGAGGCAGACAGAAAGGAAAAGACATCCTAGTAGCTTAAAAAAAGCTAAAGGACAACTCTTTTCTTTCTTACTTACTGAAAATGTTCTTCTTGTCCCTTTTATGAATGAGATGCTTGAGATTATCACACTACGGATTCTTATAATGAGGCAAGAATCCGCTGTCGTTCTTGTCAATTCTCCAAGTGGGGAGAAGTTATCTGTGGCAACGTTTATTTTGGTTTGGAGGGAGGGAATCACTCAAGATTCATAGAATTTTTCTAATACACAGGCTTGTTTTAGAGTTTGAAAGTTATTTTTTCAGACCACGGCACCACAAAACACCCCAGCCAACACGGTCCAAAATTAATTTTCCTGTGTTTCAGTGAACATACAAACTAAGCATAGCCCACAGATATTAGCTCAACTGTCCCACATTTGACCTGCTGAAATCACTCCAGCGTCTTCTGACACAGCTCATTTCTCTGATTTTCTGTTTCTCAACCCTGTCTCCGTGTTCCGAAATCCTGCTTTGCTTGTCCCATTCTCACACAAATTTTCATCAGCTCCTTCCTTCTTCCTCTCTGTCATGGGGGGAGAAGTTCCGTTTCTTAAAGCTGACGGTTTTAATACAGTGGTATCCATCCTTCTGCATTAGGAAACCCTCTCTGACCTTTTGTTTCTGCAGATCAGGGGAAGGGAACTTGTGCCCTCTAAATATATTGGAATATAACTCTCTTTGACAGCTCTGATGTGAAATCAGGGGTGGGCAACGAGCTAAGACAAGTCAATACAATAAGAAACATAGAAGTCATGTGCAAAAAAAAAGGCAGCCCAGGAAAGTGAGACCAGGAAGGGAACTGTTCGAATCCACAGCGGAGGGTTGCTCTCACCTCCACACGAGCATCAAAATTTGCTAAAGTTTTTGTGAGATTCTCGTAGGTCAATCCACCCACCTCCTCTATCCCACGGTCAGATTCTCTGTGGCCTGATCTACAAACTCCAACTGGCATTGGTTACCAAAGAGTCAGCCCATATCTCACTAGCTGGAAATATGAGACCCGCAGAGAACACTAAATGTCAGATGATCCTGTATTTGCTGGATGAGTAGAAGAGTGGAGTGAACAGCTTTGCCGTTTCTGCGATTTGAATGTGTAGGGCATGCAAGCTTGCCTTCCTTTCTCATGAGTCCAAGCGTGGAAAGGACTGGATCAGTGCACAACACAGAACCAACCATTGCACACACAGTTCCCTTTATGAGCGGAGAGCGCTGGAAGATTCCTCCCCTTTCACCCACCTTCTTACAGAAGGCAAACAGAGCAGGCAATCCTGTACTTTAAAGCATCATCGTCTATTCTGCACATGTAATCCGGAGGATTAAAGTCAGAAATGCTACTTCGAATACTACGCACCGTTCTCATCACCCCATCTCATACAGGGTGCCATGCATCTGAAAGAGGTGCAGAAAATGCTGCTCAAGAGCCAGTTTGAAACACTTGCATAAAGGATCATAGCCATGTAGAGAAGAGGCCCAAAGAGGGGCAAATTAGGGCTTGGAAAGAGACAAATTATGACATTTAGAAAATAGGTGCTTAAAGTAAATAGTAATTATTTTTATGGCGTTAGTACTGCTATGATTGGTACAGAGGAAACGGAGAAAACTCAACCTCACTCACTGCCAGTTCCTCCCTTTTTGTGTTCAGGACTTACGTGCATTCAGAACAGATACAAAGAAATATTAATACAGACCCCAAAAAAATTAAATTTCAGAATTTACTACAAATAGTCATTCTGAGTACTTGAATTTGTGCCGTTAAAATTCATGCAAACACATATATAATCTGTAATATTTAATTATTATTACACAACCAACTGGAGAACAACTCTGATGCTGTATCGATGTGCTGTATCATCTAGAAACACAAGAAGGAGGAAAACGCACTCTATCTGCTTCTCTCCTGATCTTCAGATTACTTGCTACATGTGTTGGTATTTTGATTTCTAAGGACATATTAAGTCCAGTGTCTAAAATTACCCAACTGTATTACTTACCTAGGATGTGTTCAAAGTATTTATAAACCCCAATCTACCAGTGGCCTCTCCTGTTGTTCGGCCCATACTCAGTTCAATGCAAAACCACTGGCCAGGCTGCTAAACCTCACAGTTAAGCAATGTACACTGACAATTGTACTGAAGATGGCAGAGGTGGTCTTACAAACTAGGAAAGCGAAGATCTTGCTTCTTTTTGATTGGAGGAAGGGAAGGGAGGAAGAACCTGCTGGAGCAGGTGACATAGAATAATGAAAATGTGTGCATAGGTAAAAGGAACTTCCTTTGCATCTCTCTCCTTCCGATCGTGACCCGAAAAGGCATTGGTCACTCAGTTGAGTTGACTGGAAGAAGAATCAGTAGAGACCAAAAGCAGCGTTTTTACACACAGTTCAAATGGCCGGTCTACCCATATTAACCACCTGTGCCGCAAACACTCGCCACTTTTTCAGACCTGTGCAAACATCCCACAGCTATAAATGATACTTAAACACTTAGATATATAAGCCACATGCTTTCAAGCATGCATTTGTGCGTAACTCACACTTTACATTGTTTTTAATAATGTGTGTGTACAATAGCATTCCGTGTCTAAATCACACTGGCCACGTGACCACGAAAGATTGTCTTCGGAGAAGCGCTGGCTCTATGGCTTGGAGAAGGGGATGAGCACCGCCCCCTAGAGTCAGACACAACTGGACTAAATGCCAAGGGGAACCTTTACCTTTATCTTTAAAGCAGGACCATGGTATCCATGGTTCCAAGCCCTGCCCTGCCCTCACATATACTGTAAAACAGGGAAGTATTGAATGCTATACAGTGGACCCTCAACTTACAGAATTAATCCATATTGGAACGGTGGCTGCAGGTCGAAAAGTCCATAGGTCAAGGGTCCATTTCCCATAGGAATGCATTGAAAACCATTTAATCCGTTCCAGCCAAAGAAAAAAAAATTCCGGGCTTCCAAAGCTGCACCTGCTGCCCTCTGCCTTCTGTCCCCACAGGGACAGGAGATAAGAGGGCAGCAGGTGCAGCTTTGAATTTCCCGCCCTTTCCCGCTGCCTTTCGTAGGTCGAAGCTCTGGCCACAAGTCGATCCAAAATTTTGCGGCCGGAGCTTTTCATACCTCAAAATTTTTGTAAGTAGGGACCTTCGTAAGTCAAAAGTCCACTGTATGGTTGTTGTAGGTTTTCCAGGCCATCTGGCTGTGTTCTTGAGGTTTTTCTTCCTGACGTTTCACCAGTCTCTGTGGCCGTCATCTTCAGAGGAGTCAGAACTCTGTCTGTGCTCTGGTGTATTCGAGATTACATTGAATGCTGTACATTCTGGTTCCCTCTAGTTCTGGTAAATACACCCTGGAAATGCATATCAATAGCTGTTTCTGGGGGAGGTTATTTAATATTTTCAGCCAGCAGATAAGTGATTAAGTGCATACTGATCCCTCAGATAGAGGGTTCCTAATGTACATTCAAACACCTTTGGTGTTCAAATTATCTTTTTTCCCCTAGTATTTATGTCCTGCCTTTCTGTCAGGTAGTCTCTGATCAACAGAAACACCCTATAAAATGAGAAAATCAGTATGCGTCAAACAAAAAACAATACGTACATGGTCTAGCACAGGGGTCCCCAACCCCTGGTCCGTGGCCTTGGCAGGACTGGGCCGCGGAGACAGATCTCCCGCCTCTGTGCATGCACACACACCCATTCACGCAGTACGCCCCCCCATACATGCACGGATGCATCCACACCCCACCCATGCATGCACAGACACATGCACGCCCCCCATGCATACACTCACGCCTCACAGACGTACACCCTGTCCCTACTAGCATGCTCCGCCCCCGCACGCATGCTAAACTGGTCCACGGTGGGGAAAAGGTTGGGGACCCCTGATCTAGAAGAATGGCTGTTCCTTTTATCTGTTTAAAGTGCACATTTTAGAGCACCACCCACCCCTCCCCATGCTGCCATCATAGGACTTGCACGGGGGGGGCACATGAAAGAGAGACAGTTGAGAAAGAGAGAGTCAAAGATGAATCTTCCATAATTACAAGGAAATGAAAGTCATATTGCTAGAAGCAGCAGTCTGGCATCACAAGAGACTATTATATAGCCAGAGATGTGAAAGTCTGGAGTTGTGAAACATTTGAAGCTGTGTGCCCGTAGAAGCAAAGAGCAAAGCGGCTGGGAATTTACGATGGGGCAAGCCATTTCATCTCTTATAATTTTCGTAATCTACAATAAATGAGCTCGGAGATAGATGGCCTCAGTAGAAGCTTATACGCAAAAGTGCAACCATCACTCCAAAAGGAGACTGAGGGCAAGAATTCAGAAGATGACAAGAGGCTCAGAAGGGCAGCAATGAAGGAATCAAAAAAGATAAGGAAGGGCAAGGATCTCTCCCTGGAGATCGAGACCAAGATCATCCACACTCTTGTATTTCTGATCACCACGTATGGGTGTGAAAGCTGGATAGGAAATAAAGCTGATAGGACAAAAATAGATTTGTTTAAAATACAGTGATGGAGGAGACATTTGTAGATACCGTGGACTGCCAGAAAGATGAACAATCAGGTTGAATAACGCCTGACCCATCTCTGAAGGCGAAAAATGTTGAAACTGAGACTGTCCTACTTTGGACACCTCATGGGGAGGCAAGATTCTCTGGAAAAGACAAGAGTGCTGAGAAAGATGGAAAGCAGCAGGAAAAGAGGAAGACCAAATATGCAATGGACTGATTCCCTAAAGGAAGCCACAGGTTTGAGTTTGCAAGAGCTGAGCAAGGCAGCTGAAGATGGCACATTTTGGAAATCGCTCATTATATGGTCACCTTAAGTCAGAGGCAACTTGACAGCACATAACATGGATAACAATATCCTGGAAACATGTTATTTTATACATGAGATGAACAGTTATTTTGTAATGCACTGGAGTTTTACACCAGAAAGCTTGCAGGTAAACCATGCAAGTTTGGAGAGACAGAATCTTGTTAATAGTAGAGGGGTTTTTTCCCCCCCAAGAGCTGAAGATAAACCTAATGACCATCCTTTACCCATTTTTGGGCAATCATATTTTGATCTTGAGGTTTTCTTCATTAGAAAAGCCAATAAAACATTACAGATTGCAAATAAGGATCAATGTAAGCCACGATCAAGCTATATTTTCATTCCCCCAAAACAGCTCATGATACAAGATGTGTGATGCAAATCAGATGCAAAGCTGTTGTATAGCTTGAAAGTCCTGTTAGGAGGAAGAAAGCAAAGTTAACTGGAGGAACAAAGCAGGGGAGCATTTTCCATGACCTCTGGCTCCAGTCAATCTTGTGAACCAAGACGAGTCAGCTGTTCTGCCCATCTACATAGCAGACTCTTTTACAAGGACCACCATCTACCCTAGAATAGTGTTCAGCTCATCTAAAAATTAACGTGGAACTGGACCCCTATATTAGATAATTATGATTAGTTCATATTTGGAAATGAGGACTGTTGGGAGATACAGACGTACAGTTTTATTCAAGGAAAGTGTCATTGACAAACTAGATTCATGATGCATTAAAAGAACTGTAGTTCATTTTTTAAAATGTATGTTAAACTTTTCCAAGCCTTCTTAGATGAACAAAATGTTCTTTGCAGCTGCTGTGAAACAGCATTGCCCAACCTGGTCTTTTCCTGAGGCTGGGGATGATGGTATTTGTCGTTAAATATGGCTGAAGACAACCAGTTAGGGGGATGTCTGACACAGTCCACATTTTGGTTTAAAGCCTGCTAAGTAATATTTATTTGGCTAGATAGGAGAGCTCATTGATAGCATCTGGCTGCGGGGCCGGAGATTTGGAGATCAATTTCCCACTGTGCCTCCTGGGATAAAAGCCAGCCTGTGTAGCCTTGGGCCACCTGCACCATCCGAGGACCCTCCCAGGAGGGAAAAGTAAATCACTTCTGAATATTCTCTACCTTGAAAACCCTGGAAAAGGGTCTCCATAAGTCAGAATTGACTTAACAGCACAGAATGATGATTAAGAAATATTTGCATGCTGAAATAAAGCTATCCTTAAAGCTCTGCTTTATTAAAACACTTCGTTGTTTCACACCATAAGATGCATAAACAGCTTCAACAGGTTAAAACAGGAATGGATTCTTCTCTTCTCCCCAGTCCTTGCTATAAATATTTCTCCAGCGTATTGGCAGGTCATTTAAGGTAGCTGGAAGAAGCTGTGAAGGAGCATGTTGGTGTTCAGAATGGTATGGGTAATAGCACAGCGGTGCAGACAAACACTTCCGTGCTTTTGCAAAAAGAACACTTGGCAAACTTCACGTTAATACTTCATAATAAATAATGAACAACAAATACTTAGTGATCAGGTTCAGATAAGGGAACACGGGACATAGCAAATATAAAGATACACCCATCTGTCTGGAAATGGTATAAAACACAGTCAAAGTAATGACAGAGAGGTTTTCAGTAAGGACAGAAAATGTATGGCACTTACCCACTAAAGTGTAGTGATTATTTTCACATAGGGAGGTATTTTGTTGTTGTTTAGTCGTTTAGTCGTGTCCGACTCTTCGTGACCCCATGGACCAGAGCACGCCAGGCCCTCCTGTCTTCCACTGCCTCCCGGAGTTGGGTTAAATTCATGTTGGTTGCTTCGACGACACTGTCCAGCCATCTCGTCCTCTGTCATCCCCTTCTCCTCTTGCCTTCACACTTTCCCAACATCAGGGTCTTTTCCAGGGAGTCTTCTTTTCCCTTGAGATGGCCAAAGTATTGGAGCCTCAGCTTCAGGATCTGTCCTTCCAGTGAGCACTCAGGGTTGATTTCCTTTAGAATGGATAAGTTTGTTCTCCTTGCAGTCCAGGGGACTCTCAAGCGCCTCCTCCAACACCATAATTCAAAAACATCAATTCAATATGTTGCCTGAGATGGATACGTATTTCTGTATTTCGTTCCGGTCATAGAACAGACAAGGGGCCAAACCCATTGTGCTAGCAGCAGTCTGCCAGCAGGATAGAAATCCCCTGTACTGTACTTGTGCCAGAGGTTTATCTGCCCATCTAAAGTGGATTCTGAGAATGCACAGGGAGTTGTACAGTGGGGGTCTGTGGACGACTCTCCCTTGAGTCCGCCAACAAAGGCACTTTGGATCTTGTGCATCGTCTATAACAAATTACAAAAACGTTTCCGAATGCAGATCCAGGTATAACATAGGTAAAGGTTCCCCTTGACATTTAGTCCAGATGTGCCAACTCTAGGGTGCGGTGCTCATCCCTGACTCCAAGCCATAGAGTGTGTTTGTCTGTAGACATTTTCTGTGGTTACATGGCCAGCGCGACTAGACATGGAACACCGTTACCTTCCTACTGAGGTGGTATCTATTTATCTACTTGCATTTGCATACTTCCGAATTGCTAGATTGGCAGGAGCTGGGACAAGCGATGGGAGCTCACTCCGTTGCGTGGATTCCATCTTACAGCTGCAGGTCTTCTGACCTTGCAGCACAAAGGCTTCTACGGTTTAACCCGCAGCACCACCACATCCCTAGGTATAACATACAAGGGCTCAAATAAAGATTGCATGGTTTGTTCACAGAAGCATCTTGACTTACAACCAGGGTGGATTTATATAACGGAAGTGCTTCCAAGATGTAAAGGAGAGAGCTCCTTAGGTTGTGTTGAATTGGCTTCGGAGCTGGACCTGGGGGTACCTCTAATAGTATGATGATGTACGGAACACAACGCTGGCTGTCCAGTTAGTGCAAGTCCATTAGCAAGATGATCTAGCTTGGAGAATATTGCCCTCACTGCTTCAACTGTAATCACGGCATATTCATATTCAAGAAGGTGAGTAGTGGAAAGATGCTCTTGTTCTGGGGTTGAGAATGCTGTGTCATCTGGAAGTGCTCCCGGACAATCCTGGGGGCCCTGTAGAGAGGAAAGCACATCAGTGATGATGTAGACCCTACGGTGGTTCTTATGAAAGGACCAACAAGTAAATTGCTTGTTGAGAAACACCCATCCTCGCATCTCGATGGCTCAGGTAGATCTGTGACTGGTTGAGAGTCCAGCAAGGTAGGTTCCCCAGGTGTTGGGGGACCCATCCAGACACTGCTTCGGGATGGTTGCCACGGACGGGTCTGGTGAGTTGGGGTCATTGGTCAAAGAGCCGAACTCCATATCTTTGAGAGCCTCTCCAATCCAGAGCTGTTTTTTTTTTCAGAGTAAGCTTTATTTTATTTTTTTAAGTGTAGAAATATTTTTATTGTTTTTTCAATTCAACATAGAAAAATAGAGCAAGAAAAAAAAGAAAATAATAAAAAAAGAAAAACTAAACTAAACCCTCTACTAAACTAAGCCCTCCCCCCTTTGGAGTCAGAGACTCCAGCCTCGTTAACCCTCCGCTCTCCCCGGTTTGGTTTCTAGTGTAGACTAAATAGATATACATATATAGTAAAATTTGCCCTACGCTCCTGTCTTTCTCTGGGCCCAAGAGTATATTAGTTCCCAGCTTTGTTTTACATATTCTCTTGGTTGTTAATCCAGAGCTGTTTTGAGGGCTTAAGTGAGGGGGAACGTCGTCTTTTTTTTCTTCCCAATTAGGGTTTAATTAAGGTCAGGGTGACCGAGGAGAGTAAGTTCAAAGTAAAGTAACTTCAGAGTAAAAGCTCAAAACAGAAGACTGAGCGTTGGGCTTGAGTTGGTTACCAGCCAGCCATCATCACTGTGTTTTCTTTACTTCCTTATGTGGCTCCTTGAAGAAATGCAATCTTCAGGATAAGCTGCCATGTCAAGGAAGGTTGAATGCCTTATCTCACAGGTGGTTTCTTAATAAGGCAAACAAACTAAAAGCTTACTAAAATCTCCCTAACTTTGCTCGTTGGAGTTCAGGTTGTATCAGACACGACGACCGACAACAACCAGCACAAATGGAGCTTTAAAATTTTAAAATCTTAAAAATCTTACAAGCGGCGGAGACCTTGAAACGACCCCATCGCCGAAATGCAGGCGTCATCTATAACGAATGTACCAAAAAAAGTTTCCGAATGCAGATCCAGGTATAACATACAAGGGCTCAAATAAGGACTGCATGGTTTCTGTGCAGAAGCATCTTGACTTAAACAGTTGTGGATTTATATATAGTGATAATTTTCTGGTGCTGAAACATGGGGGGCTGCACTTTCTATCCACCCTGTAGCCAACTGAGCATGGTATAATGTGCGATCACTCATGGCAACTGCACACACTTTCCCAAATGCAACCACGAGCACAACATTTAAAAAGCAAAGATCTCTCTGGCATGCCTGAATTAAACGCAGAAGTCTCCAGTTAACTGTAGTTTCTCTTCCCCCCCCCCCTTCAACCAGAAACCATGGTTACCAGTATGTGCCACAGTGAGTTGGAGCACTTTGATGCTGTGACAAGGGCTTGGAATCCCCACAATGTCTTTTGAGGGAGGAGCCCACCAAGAACAGAATCACACAGAACTGCATGCTGCACGGTCTGGAGCACCACCAAAAGAAGGCACTGGTAAGCCATTTCTGAGTAACTGATGCCTAAAAATGCCTGGGAGGATTGCCAGAAGATGACATCAACCTGATGGTGCTGCAGAATTTTGATCTTCTGGTAAAATTCCCTTTTGCTACGCAGTAGAAGTATAGAGACACACAGAAGAGAATAGCTACATGTTCTCCAGAGTCCACCCCTTTCTCATCGACTGGCAGTCTCAATAAAGAGTAGACCCTTGGTCTAGATGGGTGGGATAGAAATCAAATCAATCAATCAATCAATCAATCTGAATCACTTGGAAAAAAGAAAAAAGAAAAAGCACAACTGTTCACTTACAGTTGCTTGAAATTACAGACTTGTGCATTCGATTTTGTTTACTACACACATACTGAGCAAGCAACCAAAATGATCAACAGCAACAAACAAGTGCCACCAACTGAGGAAACATGTGCGGTGGAGCTTAGCAAAGAGGCAATGCTCTCTTTTAATTCAGAATCTGGAAGGGATGGTTGGTTAGTGCAGTGGTTCTTAACCTTTTTGAAAGAAACGCCCCCTTGAGCCATTGAGGAAGTTATCATCGTCCCCCTCCCTGTAGTGATGATATCGTTCTTATTTATTTATTTATTTATTTATTTATTTATTTATTTATTTATTTATTTATTTACTTACTTACTTATTTACTTATTTACTTATTTACTTATTTACTTATTTATTTATTTAAGACACTTAAATCCAAGGACCCCTGAAAACAAAATTCAATTGCAAGAAAATGAAATACCCCAAAAAAGTAACATTTAATGATTTAGTTGCAAGTGAATTTTAAGACGCAAAAAGAAATATAAAAGGGGCATAAAAACAAACCGCAATTCAGGAACTAAAAATTTCAAGACGAAAACTCTGAAACTAAATTAAGATTGGAGGCAAATATATATTCATGCACACTGTAAAAAGGCTGCAGCCATCTTCACAGGTTTGGCTTGCTCCAGTGCCCCCCTACCACCCCCCTTCTGCTCCAGCGCCCCCATGCCCCCCTTTTCGTTCTACCGCCCCACTGAAAAATGAAATCGCCCCCTAGGGGACATTATCGCCCATGTTAAGAACCACTGGGTTAGTGTGCTGGGTAGACATATAATCACCTCTGCCCAGAAAAATCCATCCCAGTCACACAAACTACAGTTGGCATATGAGGTGGCAAATAAAACTCCAGCAGCTGGCACATAATTATGGCGATTACTGTGCTAAGACTGCATGATTTGAAGGCAATTATTACACGGATCCATTTCAATCTCATTTCCACTTTAGATTTTATATTGACAAAACACCGATGCAATCAATGACTCTCTTTTTCAAGGAGATTTCTCAGTGTACTGTAGTTGAATCCAGTTTAACAATAAGAACAACAGACATAAAAATTGCACAGAGTACTTGCCGTCACTACCATTTCCAGTACACAAATTGAGAGTGAATGCTAGAACAAATTGAACAACCCGAGGAATTGGACATTTTAGGGAACTTGCCATGGTGGGAAATGACTGTCTTTCAAGAAAACCTGTTCACTGTTCCTGTTGTTCTCTTGGAAGAAGTCCTGTTAGAAGCCTGGTATGCTTCTGAGAAATTCCAGGGTTCCTCTAAAGAGAAACTGAAAACCAGTGAACTAACCTAGACTTTTCAAGAGGCTAAAACTTTAGTAACTCTACTTATCAAGTAGAATGGCCTATTTTCATCTCAGGTGGATCGCCCAGCTGTGTCCCTCTGCCTTAACACCGGGTCCCTCACCACGCTGGTCTATGTATTGGCCATCTTAAGAATAGACTACTGCAACAGTCTCTACATGGGGCTGCCCATGAGGCTGTCATGGAAACTTCAAAAGGTCCCGAACATGGCAGTCAGGTGACTGAAACGAGTGAACAAATATCAACACATTAACCCAGTTCTGTCCACCTTACACTGGTTACCAGTTCGTTTCCAAGCAGTTTCAAGGTGATGGTTCTAACCTTATAAAGCCCTAAACTGTTTGGGACCTCAATACCTGACAGAATGTCTATTTCAAACAGGATTTACCTGTCCTACAAGGACATCTCAAGCAGGCTGGCTGAGGATGCTAACCCTGAGAGAGGCCTGGAGAAAGAAGACAAAAAACTGCGCCTTCTTGGCGGTTGCTCCTCGGCTGTGGAATGACCTCCCTCCTGCAATTCATCTGGCCCCTTTGCTGGTGGTTTTTAAAAAATCATTTAAAACCTTGTTATTTAGGCACGCATTCCAAAACGTTACACCTGCAGAGCCCAGTTACCCTACTGGAGCAAGTCCACCATTTTAAATGTTTTAAATGTTCATTGTTTTCTATACAAGTCTATTTTAAGACTTGATTGTATTGTTTGTTTGTATCATATTATTTTTTTATTTTCTGTTAAATTGTATTTTAATTATGTTGGTTGTGTCTGTTGTAAACCGCCCAGCGTGGCCTTTGGCCAGATAGGTGATATAAAAAGGAAATAAATAAATAATCAAACTATCATGATAAAGTTCAGGAAGTAAATTTTGCAGATCGTACCTTGTAATGTGCAACTATATAAATGTAATCTGTCTCCCCAGAAGTTGGAGAAGTTATTTGGTTGGACTTCAGATCCCAGAATCACACAGACGTTGGGGTAAACATTTCAACATTTGTTCCTACAAGTCACAGAAAATACATTCTGTCTGGACAAAGTAACATGCATCATGCATAAATGGATACTAGCAGACCTGAGAAGCCACAGCAACTTTTTTGAAGTTAGAAGGCTTATTTACCATGAGTTTACCTGGCCACTGTGAATTCCCGCAACATCAATGAGGCTGCTATCAAAAGAAATCCCCCGTTCACCCCAAACCAAGCATATTGAATTTTCAGTTTTTCACCCTGCTTCAAAAACTTGAGAACTGACATGCCTCCTCCCATTTGAGAAATCAGGAGACACTCTGATTTGAATTAATTGTAATACTATTCTTGCTAAAGAGCAGGCAGGGTATGACTCAACATACCATTAATCTGACAGCACTTCTAGGGAGAGATTTTATATTACTCAGAAGCTGATGGGGGCATGCAACACTGAACTCAGTGCCAGAGCCCATGCGTTGCATGCCAGACATCTCAGGATCAATATCTTGCATCTCCTGTTAGGAAAAAACGAGGGATCAGCTGAATATTTGTGACTCTGCAGAGTGGGTGAAGTAGAACATCCGTGGCTAGGTGTCAAATCATCTAAGGGTCAAATGAAAGATTGAAGATGTATTCCCCACTATGAATCCAATTAAACCATTTCCCCAACTACAAGGGGATTTTCTCAGAAGACCTCTGGATTCAAACTTTCAAATTAAGCCTTGATTTACCTTCATGCAAGATACGGAGATGAGGAAAATCACGTCCTGTGGCAAATAGATACCTGACTTTCAGCACTTGAGGGAGCACTCTTCAAAAAACATAATAAGCACACCCAGAATTCATGGTATGGACAGCTTCCCGTCTCTCTCTGAGCTGCTCCCAATATTGGCCTCCTTCACATGTGTCTTCTGTTTTGCACATATCTGAAAAGCATACACTTCCAAGGCCATATAAACTAAAAGGCAAATTCTGTGATCAGACTCACGTTGCACATCTTCTGCCAAACTTTTCCAAACTTTCTAGATTTGGAATGTTTTTAGCCAGGCACTTCAAGGTCACTTCATCCTCAAGTTATCCCACAGTACCAGAATATTATCAAAGAAGCCATCCTGAATGTTAACTGTTCGTATATTTAATTCACTAGCTCAACATGCTGCTGGTTATTTTTCTCATACCAGTGCTGCTGTATGTAAAATTCCACACACACCCCCGCATCCCAATGATAAAAATTTCACAGTATTATCTTTGCACTGTCTGTCCGGAGTATGTTTGACTCCATCATCTCACTAGCTTATTTTTTTTTTCTCAAGTGAAAAGGCAATACACAAATAATAAAAAGCTGTTTTACCTTTCATGCACACCAAATTTACTCTGGACGGTTAACATTTGAGAATAACAATGCAATTCTATTCATGTCCATTCTGAACTGAGCACTTTGGTGCAAATATATATATAAGATTTCAAGCGTAGGCATGTACTTAATGCACAGACAGTGCATGCTTACTCATAAGTAAGCCCTACAGTACTCAATAGTAAATATTTTAAAGACTGAAGCCCTAGCATGCAATCCTATACATGTTAACTTTTGTCAGTCAGCCCCATTGAATTCAATTAGATTTGCACCCAGGTAAAGGTGGACTACTGCAGCCATCATAACTCCTATTGAAATCAGCAGGAGTTTGAAAAGAGTTTCACTGTGACTGTGTTTAAATCCTACAGAGTTTCACTGCACTTCTTTATCCAATTAATCTTTTTCACTCTGAAGTGGGTAAAAAAAATGGGGTGTTTCCACAAGATAAAAAGGAATATTTTTTTTGCTTAAGATTTAAAGCTCAGTTTTATTACTATGAGGGCAATGAGCATTCCAGTTATGAATGAAGGAAACCTCAGACACACAGAAGAATTAAGAAATCATATGATAAGCTCAACAGTTTTCGCACTGGGTTGGGGTTATTCCAAGTCACCGAACTTCTGATATGGTATAAGTGACACTTCAGACCAATAGGAAATTGACAAAGTTTTCCGAGAGGCATCAGGAGAGCTTGGCAGCCAATCAGAGCAACTCTTGTCTCGACTCACGCCACAGCATCTCAAGTATGTGGTTTGGCAAGTAGGACTGGCTTCCAAGGTATGATTAATCTTCCAGGAAACAACAATATTAATACTATGTTTCCGAGCCTGTGCCTCTCTTTTGTTCAAATAGATGTGACCTGGTAAGACTGTGGGGAGGTAGCGAAGGAAGAGAGAAAGGAGGAGGGAAGAGGAATAAATATCTTACTAAATCACACTGGAAACAAGAATCATCTCCAGTTTGATTCTGTGTACCAGTGACCCAGTTTCTTCCTGGAGCCACCCAGACACACAGAGAGAAAAACCAGCCAACTGTCCCATTTATAAAATTAGAAGTATACACCTGATCCAGACTGACCGACAGAGTTCCAACGGCTCTACTTGCAGACGCTGCAATAAGATATAAGCTTTCTATTCTTAATTATTAAAATATGCATCCCATTTTTTCAAAGTAAACCAAACTGTGAACAAGAGTTAACATGTATTTATTTATTTATTTATTTTAAAAAATTATTTTCTTCTACTGATGCACACAAACTAGTGTCCCTGATTGTTGATTTTTTATGGCAATCGTTGTCCTCCTTTTTTGTAGCATTGACTGCATAGCTCAGTGGTTTAGACCAGTGGTCCCCAATGTTCTTGGACTTCAACTCCCAGAAATCCTGGCCAGCAGAGGTGGTGGTAAAGGCTTCCGGGAGTTGTAGTCCAAGAACATCTGGAGGCCCAAGGTTGGGGACCACTGGTTTAGGCAGAAGTTGGGAGTTCGATTCTCCACTCGGCCTCCTGTGAGTAGAGCCAGCCTGTGTATCCTTGGGCCAGCTGCACAGTCCCAGGGCTCCCCCTAGAGGAAGGGAATGGTGAACCACTTCTGACTATTCCCCTTACCTGGAAAACTCTGAAGTGGATACCATTAGTCAGAATTGATTTCACAGTACATCGTTGTCGTTGTCGTCGTTGTCATCATCATCATCATCATCATCATCATCATCATCATCATCATCATCATCATTATTATTATTATTATTATTATTATTATTATTATTATTATTATTATTATTATTATTATTATTGGCTACCCCAATTTTATCGCTGTTTCTCATGTACACATCCACAGTTTAGGGCAGCCACTTAATGGTTGTTGTGGGTTTTTCGAGCCTAAAAAACCCACAACAACCATTAGATCCCAACCGTGAAAGCCTTCGCGAATATGCAGCCACTTAATATTTCCAAAAGAGAGGAAAAGCCTCAACAAAAGACACACAGTGGCAATCCCGCTGTAACTGTGTGGTGTACATCTCAATGGCATATTTGCATGCAGACATTTCTTGGCACAACCCAGCCAAAGTCTTTCAACAGTGGGAAAAGATCTAAAACAGCAGTTCTAGAACTGTCAATGGGACAATGTATTATGCAGTATTAGTTCCAGTGAAATATTACCTCAAATTCTTTATTGTGTTGAATGTTCTTGAGGAGAGCATGTTCTTCATTACAAAATAAAGGCAAGATTATCAGAGAAGCTCTTTCTTCTGGATCCTTTACATGCCTCCCACCCCAACCCCACTTTTTTTGCCATGACTAGGAAATGTAACAGAACTGCAGCTGCAACAGTCGATATCCAGTTGACATCCTGACCTTGACAAAATCCAAAAGAGACAGTCACAGATAGCAGAGATCAAGAGAGCCACTGCCCGAACTGTAGGACGTCCTGTGTGAACTCATTTGACCAACACATTTATGCACCTTGAAATGCATTCTGTATGGTGGACCTTGTTTCTTGTGGAGAAATCATTTTAGTTAAAGTGAGGAATCATTATCATCAACAACAGCAACCTTTGAACTGCAGAGCTAGAAGGGTCCCTATGGATCATCCAGCCCGTCTCAAGGAGGCACAGTGGGGTACTGAACTCCCAACCTCTGGTTGAGGAGTGTTGGGCACTCTGTACAGTCCCAAGGTGCCCCCCAGAAGAAGGGAATGGTGACTGACTAAGCCACTGAACTATCCAGCAGTTTCAGATGGCACAGGCGCCATTCCATGTACAGAACTCAATGGGACTCACAAGTCAGTCTAACGCCATTACGAGCAACTAAATAGCATTATCCTTAGGGTAGTTGCATATGCATCGCCCAAAAATAGAATATCTGAAAGAATGGAAAGAACTGAAAGAAACATGACCAGACTGAAAGAACTGGGCATGTTTAGCCTGTAGAAAAGAAGACTGCAGGGAGATATGATAGCAGTTTTCAAATACTGTACTTGAAAGGTCATCATATAGAAGAGGGGAAGGATCTGTTCTTGATCATCCCAGAGTGGAGGACACGTAATAATGGGCTCAAGCCGCAGGAAGCTAGATTTAGGATGAACATCAGGAAATACTTTTTAACTGTTAAAAGCAGTACAACAATGGAACCAATGACCTTGGGAAGTGGTCAGTGCTCCAGCACTGGAGGCATTCAAGAGAAATTTGGACAACCACCTGTCAGGTCTGTTTTAATTTGGATTCCTGCGTTGAGCAGGGGGTTGGACTTGATGGCCTTATAGGACCCTTCCAACTCAATTATTCTATGATTCTATGATGATCTCCATCCCCAAGAAACAAGGGCAAAATAGGGCAATACTTTGTATAAAATAACATATGCTAATTTATATTGACGTACAGCTGGTTAAAATTTACAGTGCACATCAACCTAGTGGGAAAGATCTGTACGATTTCTGAATTTTCTTGCTAACTGTAGACTGGCAACCATAAGGTCCTTATAATTCTTTATTTTTAAATTGGATTTGGACTGGATGACCTTTCAAGTGGAGGAAGATTTCAAAGAAGAATCGCCTTCTGGCAACCCAACTAATGAAAGTTTGTCCCCCCGAAAGGCATGTTACCAGCCTAGCATCCTGCATCACATCTGATGACAGCATGCTAGCTTAAAGGATGCAGGACAGGTTTTGTTTTCCTGGACAGCATAAATGACCAGGTGGGGAGATGGGGCTCTGGATAAAGAGCGAGGAGGCTGCTGCCATTGACATCCAGTCTTGTTGCCAAGAGGGGTTGCCTCATTCTGCCCAACAGTAGGGTTGGCTCGGTTTATTGTGCAGAAACCCTTTGAGTTAAGACTCACTTATTCATTGTGACCGTCTTACTTCTTTTTCTATCAAGATAATGAGGTGGAAAATGGAAAACAAGAGCAGTTTGTGCTGGTAAATACCCTGCTGTTAGAAGCAGCTGCTTCAGAACGGGGGTCCCCATAATTACTGCCAAGGCATCTGCTGTTGTTGACTTTGGATACAAACAGGATGAATGTCTAGCTACTGTATTTTCCCCAAAGATGCTTGCTCAGCTGCCAGTTGGAAGAGTTGATTGGGAGGGCAGGGGGGTGGTGGAAATCAAGCCTTGTTTATTAAAGCAAAATGTGAGAGACTTTTGCTAACACAAATTGAAACATCTCTTCAATGGCCTTCCTTCATGCCTTCCCTCACTCAATACTCTCCAAATATTGTTGGGCTACCACTCTCGTTGGCCGGAATAATACTCTCCAGAAAAAAACCCTGATGAAATCTTTAGTGATTCCTGTCGTAGCACACAACCCCGAGCCATACTGCAGCTCAAGATGGCACCTAGTCTCATTCATTTCTGCTCCAATTTTTATGGATACATTGCAGCTTCGAGCAGTATAGGACTCCCCCTTTTCCCACATCAGTTGTGTGCAGCCCTTCCCTACCTTCCTTTCCTTCTCCTTCGATGGTTGTTGTGTTTTTGGATTCTTTTTCCCCCCATTCATGCTTCGATGTGTACATGTGGAGGACTGATTCCTCAGATTCTTCAGATGAGCGCATGATGTAGGACAGTTCCTACCATCACAGATCAGAAGATGGTGCAACTGTCTCATCCGTCTCTCTCCATCTCTCTTTCTCTCACACACACAAGACTTCTGCTTGGAAAGTCAAAGTGCTAGGACGTTTTTGTTGGCTTCTCTGTTCCTGCTGTGCTTATTGGTAATCTTCACAGCAGCTGGGCCTGAGGGGTGGGGAACAGAAATGGGCATGAACCACTGGTTCGTTTATTGACTGAATAGATGTTCAGCACTTCAAAGCTCCGCCTGCTCTGACAGACGCCCAATGAGAGGCCTTGGCCTGGCTTCCCTGCCCTGCCTCCTCTGGGAGCTGCCCCCCGTGTGGGTGCCCACCAGAGGAGGTGGGGCTTTGAAGCACTGAACACCTGTTCGCCTGACAAACTGCCACAAACTGCCAAACCGACAGTTCGTGCCCATCTCTAATGGAGAGGATGGTCGGATTTTCCTAGCAATAATATATTGTTATGAACTATCCCAGTTATAATACAAGATATTCAATATAGTTCTGTTCTTAACAGACAGAGGCTAGAAATGTTATTATATTTTTTTTTTGGACTGCACTTCCAAAGATTGGAAATGATCAAACTCTCTGGGGGATTCTTGAAGCTGGACTCCAAAAAAGTAACTTTTCCAAGCTCTGTTTATGGGAAGTTATCATCCACTGAGAGTTTTACAAAAGAGATTTAAAAAACGTCTAGAAAAGGACTGGAAATAGTCTGTTCTTTACATTTAAGGTATCTTCCAAGTCACACGGCTGTCTTAAGAGCCTCTTATAAACAGTTCAAAATGAGCCTCACCAGATCATATATGACAGTGATGTTTTAATGTTCTTCTTCACATTTCTATCCCGCTGCTTCTCCACTGAGGGAACAGGGAACCAGCACGTACTGAATAGGATTAAGCTCTCCTTAAAAACAGAGGTTTTCAACCTGGATGATACAGATTCACCCCGGGGGGGGGGGCTGGATACTCAGATTTTGGCAATGACCAGGAGCACATTGGGTGGGGACAAAGACTCAAGTCATGGGACTCGTTGTCAGGTCAGACCTAAGTCCTACCGGTGACTCAGACTCATTCCCCCCCCCAATGACTTGGACTCAACTTGAGACTCCAAGACCCATCCACTCCCTCCCTTTTCTCGGGGGGGGGGGAGCTTGTTTTTAATAGCGACTCAGCCTTGGGTCTTGGGCCTCGGGACCAAAGACTTGGAGTTGGAACTCAGACCCGAAGAACTTGGCCAACATCCCTGGCATTCGGATAGTTAAAGCTAGTATACCAGCAGCCTAATATCTGATCTGGCCAAAAAGGGGCCTTTTTTCAGTGGCTTCTCAAAGGCTGTGGAACTCTCTGGAGCAGAAAAGAACGAGACTGGATGCCATCTTGAGCTGCAGAATGGCTCGGGGTCATGTGCTACGACAGGAGTCACTAAAGATTTCATCAGGGTTTTTTTCTGGAGAGTATTGTTCTGGTCAACGAGAGTGGGAGGAGGATTCTGTGGAGTTGTAGTGCTAAAAAAACAAAACAGCACATTGCTGACTTCAGACAAGGATCCCCCACCCCCATAGTCCTAAATGGAGATACCACGAATCAGACTGAGACTTTCTGCATACCAAACATTTGTCTGTCACCCAGCTATATCCCTTCTCCAATGGTAAGTCTAGTACATACCTCAGTCTGGCCAAGGATCCTAATATGCCTTTCATATCCCCTACCAGCAGCAAACAATGCTCATGGCGAGTAGGAAAAAAAAGTCTAGCCTTGTGCGAACATACATGTAAGTTACTTTTTTGAGTTCTGAAGGTGGTGGGCTCATTGTCTCTTCTGGACCTGAATGGGTTTCCGTCTGAGCTCTCCGTACAAACCTGTCATGCCACCAAGTGCAGATGGTAAAGTGTTCTTCAGAACAGTCATAACATAGTGGCAGATTATTATGGATATACATGATTGGCAATATGGTGTAGTGGATAGAGTGACAGACTAGGACTCTAAAGAAGAGGGTTTGAATCTCCACTTGGCCGTGGAAACTCACTGGGGGTGTGTGTGGAACTGGTACACTCATTCCTTAACTATCTCACTTACCTTGAAAGCCCTATTTGGGTCGCTGTAAGTTGGTTCCGATTTGACTGCACAGAACACACACAACCCTATACATACACATAACTTTCACTTTTAAGAAGGAATGCCACCTTAGCTTTTAAATCAGTGAAGAACATGCTGTTGCAAAATGAACACATCAGGGTTTTGGAATTTCTACTCCTCCAAATGTGGTTGGACTCTCGCCAGTATAACCAGTGGTGAAGGATCATAAGCGGGGTTCAGAAATATTTGAACGGTTCACACATTGCCCCATCTCTGGAAGGCAACCAACACGATCAAAAACGAAGCATTCAAGCAAAGGTGGCCGTTCTGGTTGTGGGCCTTCTGGGAGAGGTAGACCAAAAAAAATGAAGTTTCCCACATTCTGAATAGGACTAGATATTAAGGGTGGCAGAAAAGAAGGGGACTCAACAAGGGGACTGCTGTTTTTTTTTACAACATGCAGTTTGGCCCACCTTGTATGGGCCAAACTCCACAAGATGTGCAACGGGAACATCTCTCTGAGGCTTAATAAGTACAGGGAGATGGTTTTCATCAGCATGACATCAATCATCAATGAAGGAGGGGGGAATCAAATCTCCAGGTGCAAATTCTGCAGTGCCACTTAAAATCACCATTCTCTCTCTCTCTCTCTCTCTCTCTCTCTCTCTCCACACACACACACAAAATCCTGTTCTCTGTATGGATTTTTAAAATAATAATAAAGCAAAACATCCAGCTTATACAGTATACTGCCCCTAAACGCTTAAAAAGCACTCTCTGGGAAGCTTACAGCTTAATTATGCAGGCTACACATGGATACCACCACCACCCCAGCAAACTGGGTACTCAATTTTCCATTCTTCCAGGGTTGGTAAAGCCGGCTACCTGGGATTGAACCTGGGTGAAGAGCAGAGTTCTGGCTGCAGTACTGCAGTTTAACCAATGTGCCACAAAGCTCCTTCAATAAATGTATTGGTTTATGCTTTTAGACCACATAGACAGCCAAAGTTAATATATATAGTGTAGGCAGTAATAACTACAGGCCACAAATAATGAAACTCTGGTGTCTAGCGACCGAGTAAGTACTGTGTGTATTTTGGCACTGCAACCATAACCCAGGTCAAACAGCATTACTTATTTATAAAAGGCAGTTTAATTGGTTTTGTGGGCGTAAAAAAAACAGTAAGAAAGATAGCTGATTTGCACACATTTATTTAGATGTTTCAGTGTGGGGTTTCCACCCCATAGATTTGTGTCACTGATTTGCTGGGCACGCAGCACATGGCTTCACAGTGAACTGTTCTAACTTACATCACCATGAAACTGCTTCATTATCATTTGCATTTCCAGCTCTGATTACAACAAAACACTCAGAACAAGACCTGATCTGTGCTGTTGACATGCTTCTAAACTCATTACTCCTTCTGTCCCTCAGAATGAGGTGTTCTACTATTTTCACCCTTCCTGTGAAAAGCTCTCTGCTGTCCTTTTTTTCACTCATTTCTCCTCTCTGTTCCTCTAAGGGTAACTTTCAGATAAGCTGTACCCATTCAAAATACTGAAGAGGCCATGGAAATATATCTTTAAAGTTGTTATAAAAGCCAATTATCAGTGAGCAGAGGGGCTTTCAGCGATTTGAAGGGACTACTTTGTCAAGAATTCCTATTTTACATACCCACATACACACCCACACACACTTCTCCTCCCCCAAATATGCACGCTAAGAAAGCACTTCTACAGCATCACAGGGGCTGAGTCTTGCTCACCAGATTTCTACATCACGATGGTATGATTCTTTTTTAAAAAAAATAATCACACACTAAGCAGATTGTTTGGAGTGGGAGAGGGAACGGGTAGAGCCAATTTCACAACATCGCATTAACTTATCAGGAGAACATTGTGGAGAATGCCAAGGAAGAGGAAAATGTAACAAAAAAAGCCAGCAGTGCAATATTACACTGTAGAAGATGGTTTACAGAGGTTAATGTCAATACAGTAATTCCAACGGAAGCATAGCAGAATTTCAGCCCTAAGGAGACAAATGATGAATATATGTAATGTGAGTGTTTACCGTAGATCGCCATGCAGATGATTTTCTCAGGGTCATTCAGGGACGTTGAGGTTTGCTCAATGAACCGTCTTCAAAGGTTCTGGATGGGTGAAAGAAAAGAAATGGGACACAGGGATCTGTCCCCACCCTCTTGCATGCTTTTTCTACCCTACTTCCACATTGCTCCAAACATAGTTTCCTGAGACGTTTAAATGAGGCAACTGTGGCTAAATCCAATCTGCAAACCACGGGTTGCATCCTTTCGTTTCAGATTATAGTTTGGATTGCAGCAGAGACTGGAAAACATACTTTTTGGACTAGACAGCCAGGGTTAGCTCGTCTTTAGAGGGAAGGGAGAATGAAGTACACAAGCCGAAATCATGGTTTGAACTTGATGTCATCTGATCGCCAGAAAAAAGAGCAAACCAACGTGTCCCCATGGAACACGCTGGGACAAATGGCTATCTGACTGAGCCCTAACAATGCTATTTGGCTCACCTAGAAGAAAGTGAGGAGGAATTGAGGAACCTTGTAATGAGGGTGAAAGAGGAGAGTGCAAAAAACCGGTCCGAAGCTCAACATCAAAAAAACTAAGATCATGGCCACTGGTCCCATCACCTCCTGGCAAATAGAAGGGGAAGATATGGAGGCAGTGACAGATTTTACTTTCTTGGGCTCCATGTTCACTGCAGATGGAGACAGCAGCCACGAAATTAAAAGACGCCTGCTTCTTGGGAGGAAAGCAATGGCAAACCTTGACAGCATCTCATGAGAAGAGAAGACTCCTTGGAAAAGACCTTGATGTTGGGAAAAGTGTGAAGGCAAGAGGAGAAGGGGACGACAGTGGACGAGATGGCTAGACAGTGTCACTGAAGCGACCCAGATGACTTTGACCCAACTCCAGGAGGCAGTGGAAGACAGGAGGGCCTGGCGTGCTCTGTTCCATGGGGTCACAAAGAGTCAGACATGACTACACTACTAAACAACAAAAGAAGATCTGAGGTTTTTCTACACTGATTTCAGGAAGGAGACCCCAATCATCCCATAGTATTATTTAAAAGTACAGTGGGGTCTCTACTTAAGAACTTAATCCGTATTGGAAGGTGGTTCCCAAGTTGAAAAGTTCTTATGTTGAATCTGCATTTCCCATAGGAATGCATTGAAAACCATTTAATCCGTATCTGCTCTTTTCTGTCCATAGAAACTACAGTGGAACCTCTACTTAAGAACTTAATCGGTTTTGGAATGGTGTTCTTAAGTTGAAATGTTCTTAAGTTGAAGCAAAATTTCCCATAGGAATGGACTGAAAACCAATTAATCCATTCTGGCTGTTTTTTTGTTATATAGAGGTGCGTTCGTACATTGAAGCATTAATTCCCATAGGAACTAATGCAAAGCTGGTTAATACATACTCTACCACTAGGGGGAGAAATTTTTTTAACCTAAGATGACCTAAGGTTAAAAAAAGAGCAGGAAAGTTTTTTTTTCCTGTTCTTATCTTGGATTTCTGTTCTCAAGTAGAAGCAAAATTTAGCAAATGGAGCTGTTCTTAAGTTGGATTGTTCTTAAGTAGGGACGTTCTTAAGTAGAGACCCCACTGTACTTGCAATGTCACTGGAATCATGTAACATTTTAAAAGCACCAGGGTACTGCCCACAGGTTTTCAGCCTCAGAAAAGAAACACAAAAGGGAAATAAAGCTTAATGACAAGCCCTCCTGGATAATTCCAGCTCAATTCTATACACTCTATTGGTAAGCACACCCCTACTGTGGTCTCTCTATCTCTTTTCCTCTAGCTTGAGGTCTCTTCTTTGCTTGATTTCTTCTGGATCTACTTCAGAATTGTGAATCCAGACCCCAGCATCCAGTTTCTGCTTCTCCTCACCTTGATTAATGCCCAGTCAGTCTCTAGTACTAGGAAAAACCTCCTACAGGTTGACTTTCTTCTGATAATCAGTAACCACATTTGTACACCATAGCAAGCCACAGTGTTGTATCATACAATACCAGACTTACCTGAGGTGTTGAAAGATCTGTGAAGTGCCAAGCTGCCTTTGCTAACAAGCTGTGGTTTGTTAACCAGCCACATACCATAATCTGAACCCAAATCTTGTTAAAGTCTTGTTTAAGCAATGGCTCTTCATGAGGTCCAGACATACAGTTTGTGGTTTGGATACCTTTCTCTAGGTAATTTTCCCAACTGCCCATTCCATATTCTTAAGAGATAGGACAGGAAAGTAATTGGCAAAAACCAAGGCATATTTAGTTGTCTGCCATGCAATTAATGGCTTCAGGAACAAACCATGACTGATACAAACCATGGCTTATTGTGATGTGTGAATTTACCTAGCATCTTAAATCTTCTGAACAAAATTCCAGCTCTTCTTTGTACATTTTTGGCTACTTGTTTAATTATTTTTAAATATTTTTATACTCACTGTTTTTGGCTTTTAAATATTGTCTTTTAATTGTTGCAAGCTGCCTTGGGATTTTTTGAGGAGAAAGTTGACATAAAAATATTTTAAATACATACACACACACACAGACACACAGACACACAGACACAGACAGACACAGACACACAGACAGACAGACAGACAGACAGACAGACAGACAGACAGACAGACAGACACACACACACACACACACACACACATGTGCAGCAACAGGAATTTTCTGGATTGACTAGTTAGGTTCTGACTCGCAACTTTGAAATTGTCCTGTTGCCAAAGCTAAATAAATATCCGCAATGTGGTGAAATATTTGATCTGTTATGGTAGGACACTCCAGAGTACTTTCACGGCTCAAGCATGGGAGCAGCACTTCAAAATATTTGCAATGGAAGGCATTCTTCCTGTTAACATATTAACAATGGGGGGAGAAAATAAAATATCAATTTAAAATTCTAACAATGGAAGGTATTGTTCTGCTTGGACTTCTCGAAGCTGCCTCGTTCCGTTCTGCAGGTACAGAAGAGGCCATTAAAGAAGCTGGCAGAGGAAAACGTGAGAGATAAAAAAGACATATATTTCCCAAGGGATCAGGTCCTCAGGATTAAATCGTTAATGCATTTTGGCATTCGCCTCCTTCAGTAACAAGAGTAAGGAAAATTGAGTCATTATTGAGTAATAAACGTGCACGATTATTGAGTAATAAACTTGCTACTGGCAGTTTTGGTGGCTTGTAATTAGCTGAGGCTGTGGGCAAAGTAAAATGTACCTATACAGGTTGTCTTCTTTCAGCGACTATCTCTGGGAAGGGCTTATTTCTTTGATCCTGTAAGAACACAACGCGGCTGTGTTTTTCCCCTTATGCAATCTTCTCAAGAGGCAGAGCTACATGTAGTCATTAAGAGTAGAGAGTCATG
The DNA here is from genome assembly GCF_051106095.1 of Pogona vitticeps. NCBI lineage: Eukaryota > Metazoa > Chordata > Lepidosauria > Squamata > Agamidae > Pogona > Pogona vitticeps. The sequence goes on from NC_135784.1 coordinate 301,846,689, forward strand.
TGATAATGTTTCCGTTCCATTCCCAAAAATGAGGATGCAAATATTTCAGGAGATCAAAGACTGGTAGTCCTGAACGTAACAGATGTCAGTGGTGGCAGGATGGCAGAAATGTTTAACTAAGTTAAATCTCAACTCCTGGAGGATGCAAAGTGGCTTGCTTGGTTTGGTGACTGTCTTCTGGACTAACATAGTCTGAAGTCTGATTTCAAAAATGCAGAAAGAGTGCCTCAGTCATCTCTCTGCAACATTAATGTGCTTTCAAGCCTAACTAGAGCCTCTCTCCAACATCTGTTTCAGTCGTTAAGTCATGTCCGACTCTTCATGACACCATGGACCAGAGCACGCCAGGCCCTCCTATCTTCCACTGCTTCCCGGATTTGGGTCAAATGCATGTTGGTAGCTTCGATGACACTGTCCATCGATCTCGTCCTCTGTCGTCCCCTTCTCCTCTTGCCTTCACACTTTCCCAACATCAAGGTCTTTTCCAGGGAGTCTTCTCTTCTCATGAGATGGCCAAAGGATTGGAGCCTGAGCTTCAGGATCTGTCCTTCCAGTGAGCACTCGGGGTTGATTTCTTTCAGAACGGATAGGTTTGTTCTCCTTGCAGTCCAGGGGACTCTCAAGAGTCTCCTCCAGCACCACAATTCAAAAGCATCAATTATTCAGCAGTCAGCCTTCTTTATGGTCCAGCTCTCATTTCCGTACATCGCTACTGGAAAAAGCATAGCTTTGACTATGCTGACTTTTGTCGGCAAGGTGATGTCTCTGCTTTTTAAGATGCTGTCTAGGTTTGTCATCGCTTTCCTCCGAAGAAGCAGGCGTCTTTTAATTTCGTGGCTGCTGTCCCCATCTGCAGTGATCATGGAGCCCAAGAAAGTAAAATCTGTCACTGCCTCCGTATCTTCCCCTTCTATTTGCCAAGAGGTGATGGGGTCAGTGGCCATGATCTTAGTTTTGTGATGTTGAGCTTCAGACCATTTTTTGCGCTCTCCTCTTTCATGCTCGTTACAAGATTCTTTAATTCCTCCTCACTTTCTGCCATCAGAGAAATATCATATAAACATATAAATATACCCTACCAATAATAAAAGATGGTATCCAAAATTGATTCAACTTAACAATACTAGCAGTTCTAGGAGCAGAAAAATTCAAATATATATAATGAAAAGCATTTATTGTAGAATATACTAATATCGTACTCATATCATGTGTCCTCTGGTGAGATAGTGCAGTCAGAAGGGTCTGGCTTCTTCAATCTTCTAGCAGCTTTCTGGAGCAGGTTTAAAGTCGGAGAATGGGTTTTGCTCTCAGGCACAGGTCTTTTTGTTTGATTATCCCATCACTGCTTGACTTAAACCCAGAGGCATAAAACAGGCGGGCCCTCAGTTACTTTAGAGTACTGGATTCCAAAATCAAGTGTGTGCCTTTGGCCCCATTCATCCCCATTTGTCCAGAAATAAAGCAAATCTCTCTTAGTCTGCTTTAGACTTTGCAGCAACATTTTTAAAAAGTTAGGGGAAGGCAGAGCAGAAAACTCCATTTGCTTCCTGCACCTGATGTTCTTGCACCGTGGAGTCACTGCTAGATTATGAGTATTTGCTTAGTATTGAGGCTGTGAGGATGTATGGCTTTCACCCAAAGTTGTCAAGGCCAATATGCTTCCACTAGCTTGTAAGAGCTTGGGAGATCACCAGAATGCAAACTGTAAATCTCTGGCCATGTTTTGCACTTGCTGTAGTAAGAAAGAGGAACCTGCATCTCCAATTCGCTGGCCTTCCCTGGTGGCCTTTTGTCTCAAAGGTGATGGCCGGCACTACCTCCACCAACTTCTGCCTGAAGATAAATTCTTTCTGTTGACTCAAGGGAGGATAGATAGGAGTAACACAATTCAGGGTGGAAGAATCAGCAATTCAGCAGTTTCCTTTCCTTGTGAAAAAATAGCAGGACATGCCAAGAGGTTGATTTGGCTCCTTAAATGCTTGGCTTCAAAAGCTTCTTCAAGAACTATTTAGAAGCTATTTAGAGGGAGTTCAGTGTAGTTGTTTTTTTTAAAAAGACTATGTATATATAATTGTTAAAAGGGTTGAATGAAAACAAAAGAGCAGAAAAGCCAGGGAGGGAACACTCCATTATTAACAGAGCACATCTCAGAGACAAAGTTGTTGATAAGAAAATGTTCCACTTTATGCTGGATTTGACCTCAGTTTCATGAGGATTTACCTTCCATGGTCACTGTGTGCTTAAGGAACACATTGTTTTTCCAGGAGGAACAAAGAAAACAAGTAGAAGCCCAAGTGTCCTTATCTTTTACCTGTGCAGTGGTCTCTCTTCCAATAGCACCTTCTTGACTGTACTTGTTCTCTCTTCTGTGCTGAACAGATTCCTGCATTGCCTTTTCCATCCCACTCTCCTTTTTACCTTTGGCTATTAGGGCTCTAGCGCTAATCAGGAGACAGGCATAGCTGGCTAAGCACTATCTCTGGACCAATGGGACCAGTTTTTTATTCCTAATGAAGGTTGTAAATTCTATTTTAAGGTAAACGTAAAGATTCCCCTTGACAAATTGCCCAGTCGTGTCCAACTCTAGGGCATGGTGTTCATCCCCGTCTCCAAGCTGTAGAGCCAGCGTTTTGTCCGAAGACAGTTTCCATTGTCACATGGCCAGCGCAACTAGACATGGAATGCTGTGACCTTCCCACCGAGGTGGTACCTATTTATCAACTCGCATTTGCATGCTTTCAAACTGTTAGGTTGGCAGGAGCTGGGACAAGCGAAAGGAGCTCCCTCCGTTTTGTGGATTCTATCTTATGATGGCTGGTCTTCTGACCTTGCAGCACAGAGGCTTCTGTGGTTTAACCCACAGCGCCACCACGTCCCTTCTATTTTATTTTCTTTCAAACCTCTTAACTTTCAGAGGATCAGGACTGGGGAGAGGAAGGGAAAATCACATACACCAATCACAAGTCTTTTGGAAACCCAGCATTTTCAAAAGCAGAACACTGTCAGATGTAGAATCTATTTAATTTTAAATGAACCTGGGAAACCTATGGCTATCTGGATATACTGGCTACCCACACACATTGTTGAACTACAACTTGCATCAGCCTTTCCCCGCATAACCACTGATATGAGATGATGAGAGTGACCAGGAAAAAAGAAATGCATGAGTGGATGAATCAATATAAACCACACGTGGACAAATATTTTTCCTCTTTCTCTTATCTCCATCCCTCAGAAGCTCCACAGTGTTCTCGAGACATGATAAATATGGTGTAATGCAGTGGTTTCCCAACTTTGGATCCCCAGACATTCTTGGACAACAGCTCCCAGAAATCCTGGCCAGCACAGGTAGTGGTAAAGGTTTCTGGGAGTTTTAGTCCAAGAACATCTGGAATCCCAAGGTTGGGAGCCACTGTTGTAGTGGATAGAGTGTTGAGCTAGGACTCTCAGAAGAGTCTGAATTCCTGCATGACCAGGGAAACTCACTGGGAATTGGTGGCAATGGTAAACCACTCCTTGAACTTCTCACATACCTTGAAGACCCTGTGAGAGCCATTTAAGTCCAAAGTGACTTGACAGCATATAACAGTAAGAATAATGTTGAATAAAAATATCTTCATTGTAGTCTTCTCCAATCTAGTTTACTGCCAGTTGTTTTGGACTATAATTACCATCATCCCTCCCTTCCTCAACCAAATTGGCCTGTGTTCTTAATGGTTGGAGTCTGAAGCAAGCTGCAGTCCACCCAACACAGTCAGATGATAACTGATTGAAGAAGACTGAGCTATGCTTTAAAGCTGACACAGCAAACATAACTGAGAACAACTTTCTATTCTTGAGAACATCATATCTCTAATCTCGCAAAGCTGACATCCTTGGCCAGCTGCCTGTGCTTGTGCGGTCCCCTTTTAAATAATAAAAAAAACATTCTGGCTTAGTACTTTGATAACTCAGTGGTTTAGGTATTTCGCGGCCAAACCAGAGGTTGGGAGTTCGATTCCCCACTGTGCCTCCTGAGAGAAGAGCCAGCCTGTGTGGCTTTGGGCAAGCTGCACATTCCCGGGGCACCCTCAAAAGAAGGAAATGGCAAACTACTTCTGAGTATTCTCTACCTATTTATTTTCTGCAATATGCTCCCAGTGTAACATTGTCCAGGGGGGTTGAGGGAAATTAAACAACAGCTTGATCCAGTTCCCTGGTAATGCTCATATACGTGTCAGGCGGTTGTCCTAGCTATTACAGCCTGCTGCTTTGAGGTGAACTACCCATGGCCCTGTGATGGAGGAATGTAATTTGCTCAAGCCCCCCCCCCATGCCTGAAACTGGCCGTTTAGGCAAGTTTATATGGGATTGGATAGAGTGGAACAAACTACCCGCAATCAAACAAACACATGCTATTTTTTCCAAAAAGATGCGTACCTGGAAGGCTCCTGGATGAAACAATCCTCAGCTTTTGTCTTAAACAAAAATAAGACAGATGTACTGCTGCCTCTGCTTTCGTGGACCATCGGCCTCTCCATCACAGAGAGAAAGAAGAAAGAGAGAAAGGAATCTCCTCAGAAGATCCCTAGTACAAAACCTGCAGGTCTGGGTGGCCTCCCATCACAGAAGTTAGGAGATTTAACTAATTTGCCTTCACAAACAACAGCTGCTTTCCTGCTAAACAGACTCATTAGCACCTCATTAGCATTCACTATTGTTGTGATCAAAATACTAGCCCTAGTAGTACTTCAGGAGGGGCCTCAGATACTCCTTGTTTTAAACCCCCAGCTTGGAGTGAGGGCAGCTTGGTGGTCTGCCCTCATCTTATGAGCGAAGGTTTAGCTCTGTCCTAACCAACCCTCACAGTGACGCTGCCTGAGGCCCTACTTCCGATGTACTGTACACCCAACCTTCTTCGCCTTTAACCCTCTTATAAAAAAAGAAAGAAAGCACATAACCCCCAATCTGAAATCCTAACCTGAGGTGTGATCAAACCACTGCAAAGGGACATACCTCACTGAATCTGAAAGGGTCGCTTTAACAGGAGGGATCTCCCTTAAAGCAACTTTTCCATGGGGCCCAGCCCCCAAAAGTAGAAGTCCTATGTCTGGATCAAAAAAGGTCCAGCTTGAGCATGGATTGGAGTCAGACTGGGTTGCATTTTGAGACTGTTTTTTTTTTTTTAAATTACTATAAGTTCCCTTGATTCCTTTTTAGGAGGAGGTGGGGGTACAAAAATGTTAAAGGAAGGAAGGAAGGAAGGAAGATAAAGTGATCTCCATTAAATAGATCTCCACAAGCAGGCTTTCCACCAAGCCTTTCTTCCATCTGCACCCACTTCGTTATTCCCAAGGGCTCCATAATCTTTGGGAATGAATTGTTGGCTCTATCCTTGAGAACATCACGTCTCTAATCTCTCAAGGTTGAGGACTGCAGAGGAAAAGGGGAGAACCAAAAGGGCCTAATGCATGAACATTGTGTATATTTTGTTCATGGAAACAACATCAGGAGCTGAGCCATTAATGCACTGGAGGTCAGGGAAGCAAAAATAAAGTGCGGTGGCAAACAGAGAAGGAGGAGAAGAGGCAGAACAGAGTTTTAGGACCTCAGCCAGTAAACATCAGTTCGTTCTGCTTACAAGCCATCTTATATTTGACAGATGAAAATCATAGGCATCCTTCAGTCTCGAGAGACTATGGTAATGTGCTCTGTATGGAGAATTTGGAACAGCGTCTAGTGTGGCTGAGAAGGCCAATTCGAGAGTGACAGTCCCTTCCACACTGAAGACAAATCCAATCTGTCCCCTGTCTGGCTCCCTGCTTTTGCTGCTTTTGTGACTTCCTCTTTGCCTCGGCCTGCTGGGCAAGGGTCTCTTCGAATTGGGAGAGGCTGTGATGCAGCGCCTGCCTCCAGGCTGAACGCTCAGATGTCAGGTTTTCCCATCTGTTGAGGTCTATTCCTAAGGCCTTCAGATCTCGCTTGCAGATGTCCTTGTATCGCAGTTGTGGTCTCCCTCTGGGGCGCTTTCCCTGCACTAATTCTCCATACAGGAGATCCTTTGGAATCCGACCATCAGTCATTCTCACGACGTGCCCCAGCCAACGTAGACGTCGCTGCTTCAGTAATGTATTCATGCTGAAAATTCCAGCTCGTTCTAGGACTACACTGTTTGGAACTTTGTCCTGCCAGGTGATACCAAGAATCCGTCGGAGGCAACGCATATGGAAGGTGTTAAGCTTCCTCTCCTGCCGTGCACAAAGGGTCCAGGACTCACTGCAGTACAGGAGTGTGCTTAGGACACATGCTCTATAGACCTGGATCTTCGTACGTGTCGTCAGCTTCTTATTGAGCCATACTCTCTTTGTGAGTCTAGAGAACATGGTGGCTGCTTTGCCAATGCGTTTATCCAACTCGACATCTAGAGAGAGGGTGTCAGAGATGGTTGAGCCGAGGTACACAAAGTCATGAACAACTTCCAATTCTTTTGTGGAGATGGTAATAGAAGGAGGTGAGTCCACCCCCTGGCCCATGACTTGTGTTTTCTTCAGGCTGATTGTTAGTCCAAAGTCTTGGCAGGCCTTGCTGAAACGATTCATGAGTTGTTGGAGGTCTTCGGTAGAGTGGGCAACAATGGCTGCATCATCTGCGAAGAGGAAGTCCCGCATGCATTTCAGTTGTACTTTGGTCTTTGCTCTCAATCTAGAAAGATTAAAGAGCTTTCCGTCTGATCTAGTCCGGAGATAGACGCCCTCGGTTGCAGTTCCAAAGGCATGCTTCAGCATGACAGCAAAAAATATCCCAAAAAGTGTTGGTGCGAGGACACAGCCCTGTTTCACTCCGCTTCGAATGTCAAAGGGGTCTGATGTTGAGCCGTCGAAAACTACAGTGCCTTTCATTCCCTCATGGAAAGATCTGATGATGTTGAGGAGACGAGGTGGACAACCAATCTTGGGAAGTATTTTAAAAAGGCCGTCCCTGCTAACCAGATCAAATGCTTTTGTAAGGTCTATGAAGGCCACAAGGAGTGGCTGTTGTTGTTCCCTGCATTTCTCCTGCAGCTGTCGGAGGGAGAATACCATGTCAGTGGTGGATCTATTGGCTCGAAATCCACACTGTGATTCTGGATAGACTCTGTCTGCAAGCACCTGGAGCCTCTTCAGCACAACGCGGGCAAGCAGCTTCCCTACCACGCTAAGAAGAGAGATGCCACGGTAGTTATTGCAGTCGCCCCTGTCTCCTTTGTTCTTGTACAATGTGACAATGTTTGCATCCTTCATGTCCTGTGGTACTCCACCTTCCCTCCAGCAGAGACGAAAGACTTCATACAGTTCGGTGGTGATGATCTCCTTACAGCATTTCAGCACTTCAACAGGGATGTTGTCCCTTCCAGGTGCCTTGCCGGAGGCGAGGGAATCCAAGGCCGCATTTATTTCTGCTAGGGTTGGTTCGCTGTCTAGCTCTTCCAAGACAGGCAGGCACTCAATGTTATTTAATGCTTCTTCGGTTACTACATTCTCTCTGGAATATAGCTCGGAGTAGTGCTGTACCCAGCGTTCCATCTGCTGTACTCGGTCCTGGATGAGCACACCTGTAGCAGACTTCAAGGGAGCAGATTTCTTCTGTATTGGACCTAAGGCTTGCTTGATACCGTCATACATTCCTTTGATGTTACCTGTGTCCGCTGCTAACTGTATCTGAGAGCAGAGCTGGAGCCAATAATCGTTGGAGCATCTCCTGGCTGCCTGTTGCACTTGGCCGCGAGCAGCTCGAAGAGCTTGCAGGTTGTACTTGCTAGGACAGGCTTTGTATGCTGCTAGAGCTCTTCTCTTATCCTCGATGGCTGGCATTAACTCCTCTGAATGGGCTTCGAACCAGTCAGCCATCTTTTTGGTCTTCTTGCCAAAGGTGGATAAGGCGGTGTTATAGACAGTGTTCTTGAAGTGTTCCCATCGTTCAGGTGCATTTGCATTAGCCGGACCTGGAAGGGCTTCCTCAAGTGCTTGGGCAAAATCCCTCACTTTTCTTTGATCGCAAGTCTTGCTGATGTCAATACGTGGTCTTCCTTCCTTTTTCGTGTGATATACTCTCTTTGTTCGCAGTTTTACTCTACTACCTACCAGGGAATGATCAGTATCACAATCAGCACTCTGGTAACTGCGTGTGATCGTAATACTAGGAAGGCTGGAACGTCTAGTGAGGATTAGATCGAGCTGATGCCAATGCTTTGATCTTGGATGTCTCCAGGAAACTCTGTGTTGCAGCTTCGTGTTAAAGAATGTGTTGCTGACACAAAGACCATAATAGCAGCAAAACTCCAGCAAGCGCTGGCCATTTTCATTCATCTTTCCGATGCCAAAACGGCCTAGACAAGTGGGCCAGGAGTTGTGATCAGCCCCAACTCTAGCGTTAAAGTCTCCAAGAATGAACAGTGCCTCTCTTTCAGGGACTTTTTTGATGGTAGCTGCCAGATCATCATAGAATTTGTCTTTCACTTCTGGAGTGGATGACAGTGTTGGTGCATATGCACTAATGAGGGTTACTGGTCCTGCTGATGAGTGGAGCTGCAGAGACAGGATTCTTTCACTCCCCACAGTAGGTGGAACAATGTATCTCAGAAGAGTATTTCTGACTGCAAAGCCAACACCATATTCCCTGGTCTCATTCGATGGTTTTCCCTGCCAGAAGAATGAGAAGTCTTTTTCTTTGACAGATCCCGAGTCTGGCAGTCTTGTCTCTTGGAGGGCAACAATGTCCATCTGCAGTCTACTCAGTTCCATGTCAATGACAGCTGTCTTGCGCACATCGTCTATTTCTTGCAGGTCGTTAGGAAAGCCGTAGTCATGGAAGCCAGGGGTCATTGTCCGTACATTCCAGGTGCCCAGCTTTAGGGCAGAAGTTTTCTTACGATTGTTGCATGGTGCACGGTTATCGATCTGCTTGTCGGGTTTGACCCTAAACCCCACGCACCCCGTGAAGTTAACAGACCGTGGCGAGGTAGCACCTTACTGGCTGGGGGCTGCCCAGCTTAAGGCGGGCGGTATCTACCTAGTGAGGTGCAATGACCTCTCCCACCGTCAGAAGTAGCCCCTGGCGTCCTGCTCTACGCCAATTGAGCAAAGACTTATAACCGGTAACTGCTACTTCCCGTGTTGTTTCGACGCTGTATGCGAAGCTGGAGTGTCCTCTCCAGAGCACGAAGCCTGGGTAAAATAATATGGAGGATAGGCTGTTACCCAAGCAGAAAATCCCCCCTCTCCACGTCGCTGAAATGGTCCAGTGGAAAGGCAAGAGCCAATACAACTGGCTCCAGCAACGTCGCAGGAGTTGGCAGAATGACACAAAGTGCCTCCGGGACTCCGGCTCCGGATTTTTCCTCGAGGTTATCTCCTGAAGCCCTTTCCATAAGTGGATATAGCCACAAGGCAGTGGAGGTTTAAAGTCGGAGTTTTCCTTCTCCTAGATGGGCTGCCTTCCATGGCTGACGAGCCCCACCTACCCGGCCTGCTCTCTAATAGTGTGGAAGTATGCAATGTTGATTGGCTCTCTAATTTCTCAGGTTAGGGTAAGAAATAGGATTAGAGAGTTTCATGCGCCATTAAACATGCTCTCTTGCTCATACACCATTAAAGGTAAGAACTCTGCCCTCCCTCAGGCCACTCATATTTACCATATTAGGATTTGAGAATTTCGCGCGCCGTTAGGCGCGCGGTCCAGGAAAATCACAAAATCAAGGCACCAGGCTCCCCCCCTCTAGGCCCATGTGATGATTGAAACAAAAGCAGCACATTCCTTAGCAAAATATTCATGGAGGCCTACCCGGCTTTCTTCCCCGAAGCCTCCAAGAGGAATGGGCACAGTTTCCAGGAAAATCACAAAATCAAGGCACCAGGCTCCCCCCCTCTAGGCCCATGTGATGATTGAAACAAAAGCAGCACATTCCTTAGCAAAATATTCATGGAGGCCTACCCGGCTTTCTTCCCCGAAGCCTCCAAGAGGAATGGGCACAGTTTCCAGGAAAATCACAAAATCAAGGCACCAGGCTCCCCCCCTCTAGGCCCATGTGATGATTGAAACAAAAGCAGCACATTCCTTAGCAAAATATTCATGGAGGCCTACCCGGCTTTCTTCCCCGAAGCCTCCAAGAGGAATGGGCACAGTTTCCAGGAAAATCACAAAATCAAGGCACCAGGCTCCCCCCCTCTAGGCCCATGTGATGATTGAAACAAAAGCAGCACATTCCTTAGCAAAATATTCATGGAGGCCTACCCGGCTTTCTTCCCCGAAGCCTCCAAGAGGAATGGGCACAGTTTCCAGGGGGGGAGCCTGGCGCCTTGATTTTGTGATTTTCCTGGAAACTGTGCCCATTCCTCTTGGAGGCTTCGGGGAAGAAAGCCGGGTAGGCCTCCATGAATATTTTGCTAAGGAATGTGCTGCTTTTGTTTCAATCATCACATGGGCCTAGAGGGGGGGAGCCTGGTGCCTTGATTTTGTGATTTTCCTGGAAACTGTGCCCATTCCTCTTGGAGGCTTCGGGGAAGAAAGCCGGGTAGGCCTCCATGAATATTTTGCTAAGGAATGTGCTGCTTTTGTTTCAATCATCACATGGGCCTAGAGGGGGGGAGCCTGGTGCCTTGATTTTGTGATTTTCCTGGAAACTGTGCCCATTCCTCTTGGAGGCTTCGGGGAAGAAAGCCGGGTAGGCCTCCATGAATATTTTGCTAAGGAATGTGCTGCTTTTGTTTCAATCATCACATGGGCCTAGAGGGGGGGAGCCTGGTGCCTTGATTTTGTGATTTTCCTGGAAACTGTGCCCATTCCTCTTGGAGGCTTCGGGGAAGAAAGCCGGGTAGGCCTCCATGAATATTTTGCTAAGGAATGTGCTGCTTTTGTTTCAATCATCACATGGGCCTAGAGGGGGGGAGCCTGGTGCCTTGATTTTGTGATTTTCCTGGAAACTGTGCCCATTCCTCTTGGAGGCTTCGGGGAAGAAAGCCGGGTAGGCCTCCATGAATATTTTGCTAAGGAATGTGCTGCTTTTGTTTCAATCATCACATGGGCCTAGAGGGGGGGAGCCTGGTGCCTTGATTTTGTGATTTTCCTGGAAACTGTGCCCATTCCTCTTGGAGGCTTCGGGGAAGAAAGCCGGGTAGGCCTCCATGAATATTTTGCTAAGGAATGTGCTGCTTTTGTTTCAATCATCACATGTGCCTAGAGGGGGGGAGCCTGGCGCCTTGATTTTGTGATTTTCCTGGATTTTCCAGATGAAAATAGGTACATTTATAAATGTTAAGTAAATAAGTAATTCCATAACAGAGTAAGGAGAAGAGAGAGAAGCCCAATGTGCCTTAGTGAGTGCCTGAATAATATTAATTTTAAAAAAACATTTAGAGTTATGCATCTCACCCAACCCCAGAAGGTATGTTTCCATGTTTAAGTATCAAAAATTAGCTAGGGCTCTCATCCTTTTTTCCTGGCAGCACGTGTGGTTTTAACAGCTGTGTATACAGCTCACTCGTGAGGCTGAAGCTTAAGGAGGGCAAGGGACCTGAGCAAAAGACAGCCAGGGACCACAGGTAAAAGCCCCCCCCCCAAAACTGGCAGCCTCCAGATGTGTTAAACAACTCCCCTTATCCCCAGCCAAAACATCTGGAGGGCTCTAGGCTGTAGAATGCTGTTGAATGAGATGGTTTGAGCAATGTTGATAATGGGCAACAGATAGGTCAATAAGTCATTCAACAGCCTGGGGGTGCTCCTGGACCCCAGTCTAACTCTGGAAGACCAGGTGGACTTGGTGGCCAGGGGCGCCTTCCTTCAGCTGCAGACATTATACCAGCTATGGCCCTACCTGGACGAGCAGAGTCTCATGACAGTTACATATGCACTGGTAACATCTTGCATAGATTACTGCAATGCGCTCTACATGGGGCTGCCTTTGAAGATGGTCCGGCAACGGCACCTGGTCCAGAATCGAGCTGCGTGGCTGGTGAGTGGTGGGGCCGCTAGGGGACACATCAAGTCGATCCTATTTAAATTACATTGGCTACCAGTTGCTGCCCGGGCCCAATTCACAATGCTTGTTTTGACATATAAAGCCCTAAACGGCTTGGGCCCTGGATACCTGAAGGACCGCCTCCTTCCATATGAGCCTGCCCAGCAGTTAAGATCTAGCCAGGGGGCCTTTTGAAAGAGCCGTCCCTCAAGGAGGTAAGAGGGAGAGCTTGTAGACAAAGGGCCTTCTCGGCAGCTGCCCCCAGACTATGGAAGGCCCTCCCGAAGGAGATTCGTCTGGCGCCGACGCTGATGACATTTCGGCGCCAGGTCAAAACCTTCCTGTTCCAGAAGGCTTTTAATTGAAATAATATCAACTGTGGGTCTTGGTGGCAATTTTTAGAGTATATATTTTAATTGTATTTTAATTGTTTCATCTTTTTTACTATATTTTAATTGTTGTAAATCGCCCAGAGACCTTTGGGTAGTGTGGGCGGGCATATAAGTTAAATAAATAAATAAATAAACAACTGCACTGTGTTGGCCTGTCAAGGTGCTGATGGATGGAAAGACTATTCCCAGTTTAACGGCCTTCTTTTCTCTACCTCTTTTGTGCCCTCTCCACCATGGACCGTCTGTATACATCGTCCTGTGGATTAACTATTATGCTCCATCCATTTGGGAGCACAGATTGTACAGCTCACATGGAAATAGGACTCTTCGTCTTCAAGATGCCATGACACTTTTTGCTTTGATTTTCGTCATAACGGGGGTTCCTCTTTGAAAACTGCTATGATTGTCAGGAGGATGCAACCTTGGATTGAGCCCTTGACTTGCTCCCCCAAAACCCTAAAATGCTTCACAACTGCATAACACAGTACACATCAGTAGAGCCAATAGATTATCCTGCTCCTTATCCTAAAAGTTTTAAAGTTGTGGTCTGAAATAGGTTACAGCAGAAGTTCAGCTGCAGGGTTGGTTACAAGCCAATGTGCTTCTTCAGTTACACGTTAATAAGAAAACAAGTAACAAACCTATTAAACGGATGAGAGTTTAATAAAGCTATTCAGACACAGGACATACAGTAGAAGGCATCCAGACAGGCGGCTCCGCATGTTTGGAATCAAAAGGCATTGTGTAATTACTTTCTCTTTCTCTCCTTAACTTACAGTTTTGCAAAAAAAGACAAAAATGAAAGAAGTGCTGAGGATTCAATAAAAGGTTACAAGTAAAAGACCACAGCATCTGGGACTTCTCTAAAATCCTGTGAATGGGGCCAGGTGACTATAGAACAAAAGCTTTCCCTAGAAGCACCCATAAGCCTAAACAACAAACTTAAGAGCATTTCAGAATGGAGAGCTCCTCTCCTTGACACTGTTCAGCTATTTCTTTTTCTCTTTAGTGGTTTTTTCTGTGGTAAGTTATAGAAGGCAGATGCAGCAGCAGGAAAACAAGGGAGGATTATGATTAAAGGGTGACATCTTTCCAGAAGCCTCTGTAAAATAAAGGGAACGAGGGCAGGTGAGGGCAATAATGTTTAAAAAGCTCTGTCTCAAACAGTTCGATAACTATGTTTGGAATCCAGATAAGTGCCTTTATTAAGCTAAATCAAGGGTCTTAGAAAGCTACAAAGCACTGCCACCGGATTGTTAACCAGGGCTGCTTGCAGGAATCACATAACCCCCCCTTACAGTAGTTCCACTGGCTACCAATCCAGTACTGGACACAGGTTTTAACCTTTAAAGCCCTAAATGGCTTAGCCCCAAGGTATTCCAAAGAAAATGTGTCCCTTTATGAGCCTGCTACAGGAAGCCAGCCTGGCCCCATCTTTGCTGTCCTTCCACAAGCAGGCAAAGACCTTTCTCTTCAGACAGACTTTCCCTTAGTGATTAGCTATCTGAGGGGTGATTTAAATGGAGTGATTGACTATCTGAGGAACAATTTAAATGTTGTGCCTTGTTGCTTTGAATCTGTCTTTGGTGTTGATTTTGTTCACCATTTTTAGTCTGGAAATTGTTTGATTCCTTTTAATATTTGTATACTCATTGTTGTTAGCTTTTAAATATTGACTTCTACTGATCTAAGCTGCTTTGAGTCCTTTTAAGGAGAAAGGCAGTGCACAAATTTGTTAAATAAATAAATTGATGTTGTGGATGTCCTACCCCAGTCTGAGACTTTGTTCTCACTTGGCATCAAAGAGATAGTCGAATTCTTTATTTCTTCAAGCAGTTCCTGCTTTGGTGCTGGTGAAAAGATCTTGGGATGTCAAAATTGAAGCATCCAGTTTTGTTACGTCAGTTTTGCTATTTCGTTATAAATATTTAAAAAAAACATTATGGTAAAGTTTGTGTTTGCAATACTCCTTTGAAAGAAACAGGCACACGGGCAGGCTCAGGAATGCAAGTATTGCTACACTTTGTCCACTTTGATCTGGACAATGATTTATTTTCCCCCTTCGAAAACTAGCTCTGTGAAATGGCCTGAGGGAATCTCACTCTCATAACCAAACTACAGTTCCCAAGATTCACTGGGAAAAGATCTGGCAGCTATCAGGGATGGGGACTTCAGGACTTGCTGTTAAGTCAGACTTAAGTCACACTGGTGACTCAACTCAGACTTGATTCAGAGTCTCCCCCCCCCCCCCCAATGACTTGGACTTGACTTGCAATTTGGAACCCATCCACCTCCCTTTTTTTTCTGGGGAGGAAAAGAGCTTGTTTTTAATAGGAACTCAGACTTGGGGCTTGGGGCTTTGACCCACAGACTTGCCAACATCTCTGGCAGCTATACATGATGTAAATAAGACTGACACATGTTTCACATGCGAATAGCTTTAGTAATCCTACATGGAACAGCATTGGATGGAGTGGAAGATTAGCCAAGGCTGAAGAAACTCCAATCAATTTTTAAAAGTATTCTCTTGCTCTCTCTCTCTTTCCTTCCTTCCCCAAGTTATTGACTGGGATTCTGCTACAAAACTGGGAATGAGGATGTTTACTGTCTTTGCTTAACAGGGTCTCATGAGCAACCGAGTGCCAGGGCTGTTGCTATGGTAAAAGGGGATTTACATGGATTCAATAGCTATTATTTAAAAGTCGCCTGCAATGAATGGACCTCCCTGCACATGAAGATGTGGGGGAGAACAAGTTTTACTATTAATCATGCCCTATTTATTGCACATCGTTATGCTTCAGCAATTAGATCCAAATTAAAATGTATTTGACCCACCTTCTTCAAAGGGCATCTACAAATAACTTTATCATTTGGGGAGGGGGGGATCACTCAAGCTGTGTTCTCTTTGGTTGCCCCTCTCTGCTCTCCCTTTGCTTAGTTAGGGTGTTTGCCTTTGCTGTGGATGAGACGTAAATATCTCTTTTTTCCCCACCCTTCCTTTTCAGCTGGTTCTTTATGGCGGAGCTTCATTGGATCCATTCATGTTTGAGTTTCTCTTTCACTGCCTGAAAGCAGGCTGGAAGATGGGAAAGTACATCAAGCAGGAGAAAAACTGTGGAAGAAGAGAGAGAGGAAACCATTTTCCTACTGTAGCCGCAACATGCCTTTTAATAGAAAAGAAATATTCCTTGTGTCTATAAGGGAAAATAGCTCTTCAGCTTAAATCCGGCTCTTCTGTTCAGCAGAGTGAGGCAACTACTGTAACTGAACCAACAGATTTGCATTGAATGAGAGTCATTAAATGTTTAATTAATTTGATACTGTTGTATTTTTTGACTACCAAGGTGATAGAGAGAGGTGCATGCGTGATTGCCTTCCTCAGGTATCAAAATAACTTGGTTGGCATTGGGTGCTACACATCTTGATTCAAGTGGATAGGAGTCACTGTGTGTTGCCTTGCCTCCAGCATCAGCATAGTTGGGTCAACCCTGTCTCAGGTCTGACATATTGTGAAGAGGTCTCATGAACTTAGGCTGAACTGCAGAACCGATTGCAGAAAGCATTGTCAAAATGCTGCCTGATACATAGGAAGATAATATTATTTTACTGGACTGCAACTCCCAGGACACCCTAGCCCCAATGGTTAGCATAAACAAGGAGGAACCAACATTCCATCTAGATGAGCACTTTCATAAGCCCAGCAGAGCTATGAAGGTGGAAGTTTGAAAGCTGCTACATGTACACACTGTAAGACAACACAGTTAACTGGAAATGCAATAGAAATCATTATAGTAGAGATGACTGACCAGCAACCTGAATCTGCCCAGGCTGGTATCCAGTAGCTAAGTCTCAAGGGGCAGCGTCCAATCCCTTATCCTCCCTTCTTACAATTTTTTAGTGTTAAACTGGGCTTGGATAAGACAACCCTTCGAATCAGCCAGATGTTGTTGGTCTGCACCTCCACTGCGTGACACAAGAGAACAAGCAGATGGTTTCCTATCAGTCTGGAAGTCAGGATGTCTTGTTATAATATTCATTTCCAGCACACAATGACCTGCTCAATCGGCATTTTCTTCGTCTTGTTGAAGTTAAGCCAGAAGAACCACACAGACAGCCGTCTCCATACTACGAGAGACACAGAAATGTAGCATTCCAAAACTGTGCATTAAAGGTGCATAGTGTTCCTGGACTGATTTGTGAAAGTCCTTAACCTTGAGTAATACGTGCCCTGCTCAGCCAGTAGCAATGCTTCTCATTAAAGGTCTGACATTGGATCTCCTAAAATAGGTTTACAGCTACCTCTTATGACAGTCAAAATGAAGTGGGAGAAGGCAGGAAGTGACTATGTTGGAAAGAAGATAGATTCACCCTTGCTGTGCTTACATTATTTGTAGATGACATTCATTATACAAAGAAAATAGTCAGATCTTCCTGATTTGTCTTCCACAAGATGAGGAAGGCCATGATTTCACAAGCTGAATTAGATCACTGTTCCTATATTATACAGCAGGGAATACACATATTGGTCAGAAACGAAACACGGGTTTTAGTTGCACCCATTACAATGTATAAGACTGTTACGTAGCAAAAGACCACCTACAGGGTGTAACAGCTTTTGCTAATGGGATGCACTCTAAAACTGGTGGGTCATAGCTCAAACTACAGTGATGGACGACAATCATCCAGACATTAACAAAGTCACAATGAGATATGTTCATTAATGCCCATACTCTGATAAAGCCTTTGATCCCAGCAAATACAAATAACGGATGGTGAAGATTAGAATTCTGCTCCTATTTTTTTAACAAGGAGCATCAGAGGTACCCAACGTACGATGAAGCAAGACATATAATTCTACTCCTATATTTTTCTTGGACAAGAAGTAGCCACATTAAAATATTCGTGTTCAAGATTCATTTGAGGCCAATACTGTCAGAGAGATCTGATGTTCTGATACTAAGATACAAGTTCATCATGAATTGTGGCCCTGATTAGATCCCCTTACTCCCGAAGGAGGAGGATTTTAAAATGCTCTCTCTCTCTCTCTCTCTCTCTCTTTCTCTCTCTCATTAGTCCATTTATCTCACAAGGAAAGGCTTGTGCCCAGCCCAGCTATGTGCATGTGGAACAGAGTTATGCAGTGTATAAGGAGTTAAAGTTCAGAAAATTTTCACTGTAATTTACACATTCACATGATGTAGTCATTATTGAATCAGCCGTGTAAATTTGCTCCTACAAGCATTTATTTCCATTTGGGGTATTCCTGTCAGCCACAACTCAGACCTCTGTTTATAACAAGGATGATTTTGTAGCCATCATGGGTGTTTTCATCAGGGCAAAACTATTGTAGCGCTTGTGTTCCATCAGCAAAAGAAGGCTTTTCTAAAGCCCAAGAGCCATATTCACAAAAGGTTAAGCTGCATGAAGGCTGCTTGCAAACTCTGTGTCCAAATGTAGTTTTCAGTATTCCTGTCCCAACCCAGCACCCACACTAAAAAAAATATTCCTAAAGTTCCTTTGTGCTCTCTAGGGACTGTGGAAGGCAATTTCTCTGTGTTTTCAGAAGGGGGTCTTTCACCACCCTTGCTGTTCCAAGCAGCCTTTTTTAAAATTTTAAAAAAAATCCCCAGGAGACCGGAAGGGAGCCTTTTCCATTAAAAAAAGAATTTTGTAGGAAAAATATGGGGGTGTAGTTCTGCAGAAGAAATTCTGGGGGCTGATATGGGAAGCCTTTGGACCACTGGAAGTTGCCTGGCCTTGGTTAAGCTTTGGGAGGTGAAAGACTAGTGGCGGGAAGGGGCTGGATTAATTATGTGAAAGCTATTATATTATGTTTTCTTCCTCTCCCCTTGGTAAGAAGCAAAATTCTTTCACATGTGGTTCTAGCTTTAAAACTATAGGGTAAAAGCTGATTTAAATATATTTTAGAACTTGGTGTGATGTTTACCATGTAGTAACCCCTGCTTGTTTCCTCAAACAAGGGCTCCCGCTATGTCTTCCCACCAGCCAATAACAACTGGGAGACATTCCCTCCTTTTTCTCACTGCCACCAGTGGATTTCCTTTATCCACAATCTATGACGAACTTTAGTCAGACACTTGTCAGGTTGTTGCCAACAGAACTGATTTACTGAAAGGTATTAACTTTAATTATAATCACATATGTTCTTTATTCAATGCATATAATCAAATCATTGAAATATCATATATCTTGCCACCTTCACCACGTGCTCTGTCTGTTTATCTTGACTAGCTTATCTCTATTATTTTTTCTTCTCACTATTTCCCTGACTCTCTCTCTCTCTCTGCTTCTTTCTCTCTGCTTCTCTCTGATATCTGCTGACTCCGACCCTCCACTCCTTTCATAGGCTCGTGGAAATGAGAACCAGACTGTGAGTGACAGGAGTGACGTGGGGCATCCATCATGCTTGGCAACAATCAGAGGGAAGCCAGGAAGAGAGCATCATGTCAGGAACTGGAAGCTGGTGAAGTAGAGCCAGGAATAGAGATGGGCGTGAACTGCCGAACTGGCGGTTCGTGCTGGTTCGTCCTTTGGAACAAGTGTTTGCTGCTTCCCAGCCCCACCTCCTTTGGTGGGCGCCAACTCAGATGCAGTGGCTGGAGGAAGTGGGGCTGGAGCTCTGCCTCTGAATCGGCACCCGCTGGAGAAGGTGGTGCTGGGAACCACCAAACACGTGTTAATGGGAAGAACGAACTGGCACGAACCAGTTGAGCAGTTCGTGCCCATCTCTAGTCAGGTTGGATTTGGAACTAAAGAACACACCTAAAAAAATCAGAGACAAGAAGAGAGACTTCTAGAGCGTCAAGGGCACTGTCGTTGTGGGAGTGGGGAGGAAAGAGAATCTCTCACTGGTAGAACCTGATATCTAGGACAACAACCTTGTCAAGTCTAATAGTAGGCATCCTTCAGTCTCTAGAGACTATGGTAACGTGCTCTGAATAAAGGACTTAGAACAGCATCTATTGTGGCTGAGAATGCCAATTCGAGAGTGACAATCCCACGCTGAAGACAAATACAATCTATCCTCTGTCCAGCTCCCTGGTTTTGCTGCTTTCTGGACTGCCTCTTTGCCTTGGCCTGCTGGGCAAGGGTCTCTTCAAATTGGGAGAGGCCATGTGGCACCGCGTGCCTCCAGGCTGAACGCTCAGAGGTCAAGTTTTCCCATCTGTTGAGGTCCATTCCTAAGGCCTTCAGATCCCGCTTGCAGGTATCCTTGTATCACAGCTGTGGTCTCCCTCTGGGGCGATTTCCCTGCACTAATTCTCCATACAGGAGATCTCCAGGAGTCTAATAGTAGGGCCAACCCTAAAGCACTGTGTTGTTGTTTTTAAAGGAAGACATGAAGATAGGAAAACTATGGGGATGGGAAATCCTGAGAATTTGCTCTGGATTTAAGGGATATCAATCCCAGCACTGACCGAGATGTGAGCCAATGCTTTTTATACTGACACATGGCATACAAAACTCCTCATCTCCAACTTGAGAGGATTACCATGTCACGATACTCTAGTGTAGGGAGTTATTGACCGTGTTCCAGTGCCACTCAGTTGCTGCTCCGGATGGATGATTCTAAATTATCAGCATCCCTTCGTTTGTCTTCATTAATGACCTGTCCTTTATTACCCTTGAGGATTCTCTGCTGAGTGAGCTTTGCTTTGCCGATGGCTTCCTTTTGCTCTGTCCCACAGTTACAAACATGTGAAAGAAAGTTAATTGTTGCAGGTGTGCGTTTCTGGGACAAGGAACAGTAACAGAGAAGAGATGGAAAAGACTGCAGTTTTGCAACTGGAAGTACAACTCCCTTAAGAGGTAAAGGATGCTTATTTTTCCTACTTCAAGGTTTCCAAGATTGTTTTGGTCATCAAGAGATAAACATGGAATTCACTTGCAAATTGATTGCTGAGTCATGGAAACTTTGAAAAATGCCCAGAATCCTATTAGTGTTTGCAAAATGGCTTGTGTAATTTGCCACAGCTAATGGCAGTTACCTGAAAAGGTGCTAGGGCACATCTCGGTTGTGTAGATGGGTGTATGACAGGCACATGGCAGAGACATTCCGTGGCACCTCATCGATTAGCCACAATTGGCTGTGACAGGCTGCACAAACACCAAGAGAATTTTGGTCAATCTGTCTTTGGAGGAATAACATCTTATCACTTTCTAATCGCAAAACTTCCATCCCTTCTGCTTACAGCCACCAAAAATAAGGTTAACAAGAATGCAGATGCGATTAAGCACTAAAGTAGACATCTAGAAAAATGTTTTGGAAATAAGAAGATAGTTTGGAAACAAATCGATGGAGGAACAGGGAGTCAAAGGGGTCAAGAGTAGCAATTCATTTCAGGAAATGACAAAAGATATCTCCAAAACGTTGCATAAGTCCTTTTTAAATCACTAGCAGTTGAAAGCTACAATTCGTGGTAGTTTCCAAAGAATATATCTTGCTAAACATATTGAAGAGTGAAGTGTATAATGGCCACACCCAGCTAAGTACGGGGTTAATGATTTCTTGCCCTTTCCACTGGGAAGGAATGCTGTGAGACTGAAATAAAACAAGATAAAAATGCTGAGAAGAAGCACAATCACAACCCTGCTTCAAATATTTTTCCCTAGTATGTAAGAAACTCTAATGTAGTAGTGCATCCCCCACCCCAAGTGAGAATGAAGAAGATCTGAGTGGCACTAAAATTGGATTGCACCAGGGAAATATTGTTATGTGTCCAGCCATATCATCCTCTGTCGTCCCCTTCTCCTCTTTCCCATCATCAGGATCTTTTCCAGGGAGTCTTCTTTTCTCATGAGATGGCCAAAGTATTGGAGCCTCAGCTTCAGGATTTGTCTTTCCAGTGAGCACTCTCGGTTGATTTCCTTTAAAATTGATAGGTTTGATCTCCTTGCGGTCCAGGGGACTCTCAAGAGCCTCCTCCAGCACCACAATTCAAAAGCATCAATTCTTTGGCGGTCAGCCTTCTTTATGGTCCAGCTCTCACTTCCATACATCACTACTGGAAAAACCATAGCTTTGACTATTTGGACTTTTGTTGGCAAGGTGATGTCTCTGCTTTTTAAGATGTTGTCAAGGATTGTCATTGCTTTCCTCCCAAGAAGCAGGCATCTTTTAATTTCGTGGCTGCTGTCACCATCTGCAGTGATCATGGAGCCCAAGAAAGTAAAATCTGTCACTTCCTCCATATCTTCCCCTTCTATTTGCCAGGAGGTGATGGGACCCGTGGCCATGATCTTAGTTTTTTTTTGATGTTGAGCTTCAGACTATTTTTGGCGCTCTCCTCTTTCACCCTCATTACAAGGTTCTTTAATTCCTCCTCACTTTCTGCCATCAGAGTGTTATCATACACATATCTGAGGTACCCCATTCAGTCGCCTCTGACTTTTGGCAACTATGAATGAGCAATCTCCAGAATGTCCCATCTGCAACAGCTCTGTTCAGCTCTTGTAAACACAAGCCTGTGAGTTCCTTTAGGACATCAATCCATCTCCTGTTTGATCTTCCTCTTTTTTCTGCTGCCTTCAATTTTTCCAAGCATTGTTGTCTTTTCCAGAGAATCTTGCCTTCCTATGATGTGGCACCTAAACTACTGAACTCTCCAGACAGCTATTGCATTTATGCCAGGATAATTAACCATTAGGATACTGGGCAATGAAATACCTGGAAACCCACCTTGGCTATGTATAATTTTTTTTTGAATAAATAAAACAAACAAATAAATAAAATCCAAATGGTGAAAACTAGTTTCTGTGTACCCGTCTTTGCAACAGGATCTAGAATAAGGATGATGCATATTAAGCTATGCACTTAATATGTGTATTCTGTAACTTTAGAGAGCCATTCGAAAATCTCAGCTCCTTCATCCAGGGTATGTGCGGAGAAGAATTACAAGGAACAGCCCTTCCCAAGGGCCTCATTACACGAAAGTGCAAATCAGCTGGAAAAGAGAATTTACTTCATCATCTAAAAATAAGCCATGCTGCCTGGCAATCTACAAAGCCACTTCACATACGTATGGTTGCATTTTGATAATAACTGGGCATTCTGTGCCAGATTCCAAACCACATTGCCATGCCATCTGGCACCGTGGCCTGCATGCAGATGAACCAACCACCACAGCAGAATGGCACTGATTTCCTCCAGATATTTTGACCTATATCTTAGTCCATTTCTGTCTTAAGAGGTGCAGAACATTAACTTTTACAGTTGTGCAGAGGAGCAAGTGTTAGCTAACAGTGCCCCCCCCACACACACACACCCTTTCTACAGAGGATAAGCCTGTCAGTGTCTGGGATTTAAACAGTGGGAAGATCAACACTAAGAAAGCAACAGAACAAGCCACTCTCTCTACATGCTGCTGGTGAACTGCAAGTGTCCAGTCTTCAAAGAAGAATTTCAAAGGGAGATTCCTGTGTGAAATACATGGACTGGAACTAACAGCATTTAATTATATAATTTAGGCTTCATTAGAAACCATGGTTGCTGGTCAATATGGAAGCTCATAGTTAATATACATAGCCACGGTGGAATGACTGTGCCCTTATCGCATTTCCCTTGTTGAGTAAATTATTGGTCTTTTTTGTGTGCAAACATTTGTATAGGTGCAAATGCAAAATTAGCAGTGGATGACTATGTGCCACCAATGTGTTTCTTACTAATGGTGACCCTTTTCCAGGGTGTTCTAGGTATAGAGTACAGTGGTGCCTTGCAAGACGATTGCCTCGTGGGACGATTAATCCGCAAAACGATGGGGTTTTGCGATCGCAGTAGCACTTCGCAAAACAGTTTTTCCTATGGGCGATTTCCGCTAGACGATGTTTGGGTCCGTGCTTCGCAAGACTTTTTTTTTTAGACTGATGCTTCGCAAGATGATGTTTTTCCCCACTGGAATGCATTGAATAGATTTCAATGCATTCCAATGGGGAACCGCATTTTGCAAGACGATATTTTCTATGGACGATTTTCGCAAGACGACGATGTTTTTCCCCACTGGAACGCATTGAATAGATTTCAATGCATTCCAATGGGGAAACGCGTTTTGCAAGACGATGTTTTCGCAAGACAGCGATTTTCACGGAACGAATTAACATCGTCTTGTGAGGCACCAGTGTACTCAGAAGTGACATATCAATTCCTTTTCTGGTGGGTACTCCAGGACTTTGCAGCTTCTGTTCTGCCACAGTTCCAAAACCATAAAACTCAAATACCTGAAACCTGGTTTGTTTGCTAAGGATACCCTAGCAACTTGCACCTGCGTGTTATTTTGTTTCTGATTTGTACTAGTAAATTTTTATTACCATAATTTAAATCTGTCTGTAGCCTGTAATACCATCTTCAGTCACTAGGTTGCAGACAGCTATAAGCAGCGAAGCTGTTGCCAGGCCTGTCCTATACATTTGGGTGTCTAGGTCACAGAGGAAGATTAGGAAAAACAACTTGCCAAGCATGTAACAATTGCTTCTTGTTCTGGAGCCTCTATATCTTCACTTCATAAATTTAAATGGTATAGAGAAAGAGAGATTGTCCTGTTGTCCAGTTAATGACACAGGAAGGAATGGGAGCAGAGAAGAAAGTTGAACTTTAATTAGGCTAAAGACTGTGGAGGAAGAAAAAAGTGGCAGGTGAGAGGAGGAACCGAACAGAGGGTAAGAGAAAAGCACCTGGGTTGAGAGAAAATAGATCACCTGAGTATGTGCATCAAGGGAAGAACAGGTACCTAGGTAAGAGTGCTAGAGTACAAGAGATCAAGCCTTCTAGGTTGTAGGAAGGTACGAGTCTCTGCTTGTCTTCAATAATTTCAAGAGCCAGAGGTGCCCATGTCAATATCAAGAGCTTCCTCATCTTTCTGAATTCTCTCCCCCCCCCCCGACAAGGGCACCTTGATTCTAGATTTAACAAGCACCTCCCTTGCACAACCCATTTAAATTTCCTTCAAGGGAAATGAAGGCAACCAGGGTGAATGGAGCATGGCCATGAGGAGGCAGGCGTATGGGACATCTTCCTTCTGGTTAGCTAGACCATGAAACTGAAGGGTGCCCATCCTCAGCCAAAGCAAATAGAGCCTAGGTTACAGAGAGCCCCCACAAAATTGTTAGTCATTTTAAAAACTTGGGAGGCTGAGAGCACAAAGAAGTACAGAGGAACTATTAGTCTTGAAGGTACTTGCAAAAGGAAATAAATTCATGCCCCCCCTTTCCTTGCTTCCACTTCGTTTTAATTCTGACAAGCCTGTGTTTCTATCTAATGGTAAAACCCAAATCCCTGGGGGGGGGGGACAATCTTCCATCAGTAATCCAGACATTGGCAGAAGCTTGTATTGGGACTTACTAGATAGCAAAAGAAAGGGACATGGTGGCACTGAGGGTTAAAGGTCAGAAGACCAGCCATCGTAAGATCGAATCCACGCAACCGAGTGAGCTCCCATCGCTTGTCCCAGCTCCTGCCAACCTAGCAGTTCGAAAGCATGTACAAATGCGAGTAGATAAATAGGTACCACCTCAGTGGGAAGGTCACGGCGTTCCGTGTCTAGTCATGCTGGCCACGTGACCACAGAAACTGTCTTTGGACAAATACTGGCTCTACGGCTTGGAAATAGGAATGAGAACTGCCCCCTTAGAGTCGGACACGACTGGACTAAATGTCAAGGGGAACCTTTACCTTACCTAGATACTGTAGCAAATACATCTGACTCTCACCTGTTTAATCATTGCCACAATAATATGATGAGATCAATGGGGCAAGAACAGATCTGAGCTTCGTGCAGTCGTGGCATTCAAAATATATTCCTCGGAATTTTTCATTTTTGGTTCTCCTTTATAGGTCTTAGGTTTTTAGTGAAAAACAAAGCAGACGCTGCAGATCTGATGTGTTCCTACCACTCCAGTAGTAACCCATCTAGGAATGGTCGGTGTGGGGTGCTTTAAACCATTTCTCATAATAATACTTCTGAATGTCTATCACAGGGTTCAAAACAATCCGTACACATCATAGTAGATGTCCTGCTACTCCCTTGGAATCACTCACTTTGCATAATGTTGGCATAAAGGATGTAAAGAGACAACAGCTATTAGACGTAGTGTAACTTCTGATTCTTAGAACAATGGTTTTGTGTAAAGATGTCTTGATATTTTCTGCTTTAGCCTTGTAATTGTCTGGTGGGTATGTCCACAAAGGATGGAACCAATTTATTGTGGTATATCCTTGAAGGGCCGGAAGGGAGGCTACTTTGTTGCAACAGCAAAGATTTATGAGACTTTAAAAACAAACAAAAAAAGAGTTTAATTTGGCATACCTTCACACAACGCAACATGTGATGAATTTGGCTGCAATCCATGACCGCTTCATTAAAGTCAAATAAAACTTGTTGCTCGATAACGTGCCACAGTCCTCTTTGATGTAATGGTATATAATTTGCAGAGATCTCATAGCTACAAGAAATCTGTTAAGTCTTTTAAGGTTCGCAGTTTTGCTGCAAGAGGTTGGATCCTTTACCTCTTTAGAATATGTAATTCCATAGCCTGCCTGTGTGTGTGTGTGCACGTGCGTGCACGTGTGTGCATCTGTGTGCGCGCATAGCCTCATGTTAGAATAATAGAATCCTAAAATAATGGAGTTGGAAGGGGCCTATAAAGCCATCGAGTCCAGCCCTCTGCACAAAGCAGGAATCCAAATCAAAGCAGATCTGACAGAGGGTGGTCCAATTTTTCTCTTGAATGCCTCCAGCATTGGCATGCTCCCCTCCCACACCTTGTTAGCTTGCTAATCGGAAAATCATGGGGTAGTTTGTCAAAGGTGACAGACCTGTCAAAAGACTTCGCTGAAATCAAGATATATTGTGCCTACAGCATTCCCACGATCTACCAGGGAGGTTACCTGATTGAAAAAGGAGATCAAATTAGTTTGGCAGGATTTGTGCTTGACAAATCCCTGTTCGCTTCTAGTTATGACTGCATTGCTTTCAAGGTGCCTGCAGACTGACTGCTTTATAATTTGCTCCAGAAATTTCCCTGGGACTGATGTCAGACTGATTGGTCTGTAGTTTCCTGGTTCCTTCTTTTTGCCCTTTATGAAGATTGGGACAACATTAGCTTTCCTCTAATAATCTGGTACTTCACCTATCCTCCAAAATTTCAAGAAAATAAGTAATGGATATGGGTTCAGTTCCTTCAATATCCTTCCATGCCGTTCATCCGGCCCACGGGGATTTGAATTCATTTAAAAGGTTCATATGTTTCTTTTTCTCCCTGACAAACCCAACCCACATAACCTTCCAGTAATTATAGAAACTGCAGCGTTAAAGGCAGCAGCACAGCGCACCTGAAAAGGAGACATGTTCTTAAGCAATCCTATTGCACAGGGGCAATTTTTCCAGCCAGATTCTCATACTAAGACCTGCAGGACACTTCTCTCTTTTTCTCTTCTCATTTTTGTAAGCCTTGCAAGCCATCAACAAGACAGGAATGTTTCCTGGCAGGAGGCAAATGTGGAGGATGAGCTGCGGTCAAGTCTGGAGGGTCATTTTTCCAAGACCTGTCTTTAAAGAAGCCCAATGATGGGATGTCGCACCAGAGAAGGGGACCGGCACTTTGATGTCTCCGTTGTTCAGGGATTGTTTGGAGTAGCATGGAATTAAGGGCAGTATGCTGTGCAGCAGTGGTGGAGGAACCGTAGATGAAAAGCAGCCATTAAAAAAAGCCATTGTATGCACGTTTCTGCAGTATTATGACCAGGGGCCCAATGTTTTTTTGTTATTTCCAAAAGCCTGCTTGGAAATGTACCTCCTGCAACCTTTCAGCGAAATCGGATCACTGTAAAGGACGCTTTCCTGTTAAACCAGGGCTTGTTGAACAGAGCATTGCTCCATTTATAACTTTTAAAGTGCTGATTAAAGCAAGCCTCCACCCAGGTAAGATATGTGCCTTTTCCCCTCCATTCTTGTGCTTTTTTTGTTCTTGCTGAGAAACTGGTTTTGTCCCAGGATTTTTTTTTTCCTGCTGGGCATAGTTTAGCCAGAGTTTTCTGTGCAGAACACCTTTTTGAGTGAAAGACTCCCACATCAGAAGGCTTTAACTTAATGCTTAATTACCTTTAAAAATGGCGGGGGGGGGGGAGAAACTCTGAAGACAAACCTGCAGTAAGGAAGGGGATTTATAAAAGATCTATTTTCCAAGATAAATTATTTTCAAAGACATGGCTTTTGCAGTATAGTTGCAAACCCCAGTAAGCTCCAGTCTCCTGAGAAAGAGGTGAGGTTTCCTACTGTTCAAACTGGCTTCTTCAGCTATGCTGTTAATAGCTATCTTATCTGCTGACATATGCTCTCTCTATATATATAGATATATATATAGATATATAGAGGATATTACACAATGGCTAAATCCAGTCACACGTCACAACTAGAGGAGGCCCACTGAATCAGTAGATTTGGCAAATTTTATTTATTTATTGTATTTGTACCCCACCTATCTAGTCGAACGACCACTCTTGGCAGCTGTTCCATACGTTCCACTGATTCAAGTGGATTCTAATTGAAATCTAGTACATAGTGGTTTTGTGACAATATGTGGTCTAGCTATCTTTAGGTTATTGTATAGCTCTCAGCATTACCGTATCAATGCAATTTATCTAACAGAGACCTAATCCTGTATACGCACTGCACCAGTACCCTTTATACAGAGAAACACAGAAGCGCTCAAGATTTTTTTAGTCAGTTTATTTTTTCCCATTTCAGTTTATTAAAAAACTTGTTAATCACAAAAAAAGCTTTGCCTCTTTTTACATATATACAGACACACAATATGAAAAAATAAATAGGGGAGGTTACGGCATTACAAAATCCATTATATACACATATGAAACTTCACAAGATTTTGAGACTTTTTTAAATATAAATAGGTGGCACTTTTCACAGCTAAGGCACAGAAAGCCTTCATTTCTGTGGAACCAAGGAAAACATCAGTGATGCAGGAAAACAAGACAGGATGGACTCCAAGTTACAGTGGCCCAGAAATGTGGAAATTCTCATAGACGGCTGACAGAGATGCCAATAAGTGACAGCTCTGCTTTTTTGTGTGACCCACAAACATTTGACCTTCAACTGGGCTCTTCCATAGCTTGTCTGTACAGCCAGATTTTCTAACCAAGGCACAACTTGAAAAATAAATGGAGGTTTCACTCATACTTGGAAAGTATGTGTGAAAGGGTGGAAAGAAAAGAGTAAAAAGGAAATGTAACTATTGAGCTACAATGGAAGCTATCCCCTCATTTTTCTGATCTTAGGGATAGCTACTGACTGAAGAAAGCCAGCCTAAAAACCCTGGTGCTACAGAAATGTCACCAGCCTTATTATTACAAGTAGTATCTTATTGTTAGAGATGGGTGGATCGTGCATCTGCACCCGAACCATGGAATTAACCACTCATGGCTTCTAGGCAGGAACAGTCATTTATACAGAGAAGCAGCAGTGGTCCCCTCTCTTGCACGGGCCCCTTCGGCTTGCCTGAACCTTGTGTTGTGGTATCATTACATTTACCGTGCACCCAAGTGGTTTTCTCATGGCATACATTGTGAAATGGCTGAGTCCATTAAAGGACCTGGCTTTGAAACAAAACCCCACCCACCCGTGGGAGTGGCCACCAGCTTGAGATCGCTCTATTTACTAAGAGCAAACTCAGGTCTAACTACTATGGTGAACAAGCTGCACTGGGCTTGGTAGGCCACCTAGTTAGGCAACGTTGGCCAAGAAGAAAGCTCATCTCCTCAACCTGAGAAATGCCTCCTGCGCAGCAGATATTGTAATTGCTAGGAGTTGCAGAAGTCACAGAGAAAGAGAGCTGGCAGGAATTAATCAACATTGGCCAGTATCCTAACTACTCATCCCAACTACCAGAAACCCATTGGTTTAGCTGCTGGACAGTCAAACCAACACTTATGTACATGCTACTGAGTCTATAGGTTTACAGGGTATTGACTTATGTGTGAACCCTCCCTTCACTTATGCCAATTTATCTCTTTTTGTATCAACAACTACCTCAGCTTTCTTGCTGGTGTGCCAGAAGTCAAGACGCTGGCCTCATTCCAGTGGCTCGTTGCAACAAGAATGGACCCACTACACCAATGGAATTTAGGCAGCCATTGACCTACCTTTCAGCAATGGAGACACTAGGTCTACTGAATCTGGAACTAGCACCAACTGGATTTAGGCCATTACAGTTTAATAATATGGTGAGTTTTAATTAAGAAAAGGAAACATAACATGGACTCCTTTATAACTTTGATCTGAAAAGGTCAAATGAACCAAGGACACGATGTCAACATGAACTGGTTTAAATGGACAGAGTGATCTTTAGTAAAGCAACAGATATATGGCAACCCCATGCAATGTGCATTTTATGATGAGGCAATAAATAACATACAGAAACAGAGGGTGGTGTAAATTAGGGCCATAAGACAGGTTCTCCAGAGGAACCCTTCAGTAAAGGGTTGCGATTGGCATCTTTTTCTTTTAAAAAAATAAGTTATTCTAAAGGTAGCCCCTGAGGCCATAAATATGTGATGCTTTCAAGATGGTAGCCTGGAGACCATAACAAGCAGCCCTTAAATATCAAGCTCTTGCAAGTGTGAGGAAGAAAGGGGGTGGGGGAAGACAACGTTGCAGTTTTTGAAGAATTTGCAGCACCACTTTTAGTCAAGAGTACATTTTTCTTCTGCCGTTGTCTTCTCTCGTTCATTTGGCTAGTCAGGTCTCCAGTGACTATACGGAAAGTCATCCAAGAAACAAATGTTCAGTGTGATCTTGATGCCGATCTGGATGGAAAGCAGGTTGGGAAAGAAGATGTTAATGATTCGAATGCATTTTTTCTTTTTAATGAAGCCTGCCAGCATCGTAAGATAGCTGGCAAAACCCACATCGCGGCTCCAAGGGTTTCTTGGGCTAAGGTTTCTGTTCTGAGCAGCTGGTGGAATGCACAGTTTGACCTAATGGGCAGTGAGCCACAGAACAGATTGGCCGAGGTCTGCTATCCCATAATGGAGGCTTCCATGCACCACAGAAAGTTAAATTTGCTTTACAGTAAAAGCACTCTATCTGAAATCTTTTGAATAAAATTTCCCTATGTGCTTGGTGACAGCTGGTGATCTTTTTGAGCAGACATGAAACTCCACACGTCAAGCTGCAGGTAAATTCTGAAACAATGCCAGCAAATCATCCTCAAGCAGAGTATCAAAAGGTCACATCCAAAAGGGGAGACTTTTGTATCCCCAACGAAGAGCATCACTGGTCTTTCACACGGGAAGGAGATGCAGTATTGTGCTTGGGAATTTCACTGCTTGGACTACAACTCCCAGAACCCCCAGCCAACAGGGCCATCATTTGCAGGTGTTCTAGGAATTGCGATTGAGGCAAAAAATGATCTACAGTACATCCAGGAGACCATTTATGCAGAAAAGGTAAATGACTGTAAGGTAAAGGTAAAGGTTCCCCTTGACAATTTTTGTCCAGTCGTGTTCAACTCTAGGAGGCGGTGCTCATCCCCGTTTCCAAGCCATAGAGCCAGCGTTTGTCCGAAGACAATCCTCCGTGGTCACATGGCCAGTGCGACTTAGACACGGAACGCTGTTACCTTCCCACCGAGGTGGTCCCTATTTATCTACTTGCATTTGCATGCTTTTGAACCGCTAGGTTGGCGGGAGCTGGGACAAGCGACGGGCGCTCACTCCGTCGTGTGGATTTGATCTTACGACTGCTTGGTCTTCTGACCCTGCAGCACAGGCTTCTGCGGTTTAGCCCGCAGCGCCACCACGTCCCTCTAATGACTGTAGTTGCACAATTAAAGAGGTTTAACAATTTCCAGTGCTGGCTGGATAACTCAGTGGTTGAGGTATTTGGCTGCAAAGCCAAAGGTTGGGTGTTCAAATCTCCCCTGTGCCTACTTGTAAGTAGAGCCAGCCTGTGTGGCCTTGGGCAAGCTGCACAGTCCCAGAAGAAGGGAATGATAAATCACCTCCAAGTACTCTGTACTTGGAAAACACTGAAAAGGGTAGCCATAGGTCAGAACTGACTTGATGACACATGATGATGATGATTAATGATTTCCAAGCTTAAGTTAGCAAAAGCCCAGCTGACAGAAGGTCCCAACTTGTGCCAGGAGATCCCTCACTGTTTGCAGGGGAATGGAATGTAAATGGAAGGAGTGCAAACCCTCCTCAAACATAATAAGAAGGCTTACACTGTTTCGTTCTTCTTTTGCCAGCCTTCCCTGCATTTTACAAACCAGAGCTCTTGGCCAGGGGTTATTTTGGTCTCTTGGAGGTCTTCAACACAAAATGTAAGCCTGGAACAAAACAAAAAGATATGGATGAATCCTAAGGTTAACACAACCCATGATGCAGAAGGATTTCCAAAATGGGAGCATACAGCTGCAATCGGCAAGCTTCAGTTTCTGTAACTTTTCAGAGCAAATTAATTAATTCCCCACACAGTTCTTTGGTTGCCAGTCAAATTAGCTGTAGGGCACCTGTAAAGATAATCTAAATAAACGTAAAGGTAAAGGTTCCCTTTGACATTTAGTATAGTCGTGTCCAACTCTAGGGCGAATTGCTCATCCCCGTTTCCAAGCCATAGAGCCAGCATTTGTCCATAGTCCATTTCCGTGGTCATGTGGCCAGCATGGCTAGACACAGAATGCTGTTACCTTTCCACCATGGTGGTACCTATTTATCTATTTACATGCTTTTGAACTGCTAGGTTGGCAGGAGCTGGGACAAGCGACGGGAGCTCACTCCATCACGTGGATTCAATCTTACGACAGCCGGTCTTACGACCTTGCAGCACAGAGGCTGAATGGAATAAATGTAACCTCTAGTTACAAAGGCATGTTGTTGCAGAACATCACGTTCTGTAAGCAAACCGGGAGCAGGACAGTAGTTTCCACAACCCAACTTGTGAGCCTCCCAAAGTCTCCTGGCATGATTGACTGTGTTATGAGTCAAAAAGGAAAAAGTACTAGCCTAAGAGAGATTTACAGTACTGAAAAAGAACATGGAGTCCTATGAAACAAACACACACAAAGAGATCCTTTGTCTATCTAATCATAGTCCACTTTAGTTGATGCTTCTTAGTAGCTGCTTTCTCAGAACTTACTGTTGTGAAGATACTAGAAGAGGTTCTTCTTGCAGTGTTCACCAATCAAATTATATTTAGGGAAAACTGTGTGAAAGTAGAGTGTTCCTTTGAAATAGTCTTCCCGTTAATGAAAGAGTTCTCTTTCCCCAAAGTTAATATGTAAAGATCCTGGTCAGCAGAAAGCATTAATCAGGGTGATTGGCTGCCAATTATTATTCTTAGAGGTGATTGCTTCCTTCAAGTTTGCATGTGTAATTTTAATATGTAACTTGGGGACTTCACACCAGAATAGCAACTGGTGCAAAAATAAAAGACGGGACAGCACATTAGCATGAAGAGAATTCCAAAATCCAGAGTGAGGCATTACTTCTGTCAAGCTAAACAAAAAACAATTGTTGGGGGAGACAAAAATATCTTCAAGTTTTCAAGAATACTTTTTCAGCAGAACAGATGTTTCAAAAGCAAGCACAGGATGGGGAGGAAAAGAATAGAGGTTGAATCTTAAGTTGTCTGCCTGTTGTCCTGGGATTTAGGCTGCACGTCAGGAAACATTTCTTAACTGTTAGAGCAGTATGACAATGGAATCCATGACCTCAGGAGGTCATGAACACTCAATGCTGGAGGCATTCATAAGAAAATTTATTTTATTTATTATTTATTTATTTTATTTATATCCCACCTATCTGCTCGGTTAAGGCAATCTTTGAATAGGATTCCTGAATTAAGCAGGGGGTTGGACTTAATGACCTTATAAGCCCCTTCCAACTCACTTATTCTATGATTCTATGAAGCTGGCTGGTGGGACTCATGGAGAAGTAATCCAAAATAGGAATGTTTCCAAGTTCTGGTTAAAACCAATGAAGCTTTTGTGCTGATGCCTATCTGAAACCTAGGCTACAAAAGAAATGTGTGGCTATGCACAGACTGTCCACAGTCCAGGCTAAGCTCCTTGTCCAAACAATAACTGCACTTACTTCCGCTGAGTTTCACCCGACTTCACACGGATACGCCTGATATGCAACTCTTCGGACAAGTTCTTGGGCTGAGACCAATAACTTTTCAGTCCCGCCCAAAGGCTGTACCAGGTCTGAGTCGAACCATCCCAAGCGAGTTTGATCTTCAGAATATCACCAACATCTTCTTCCGTATAGACGAGGAAGGTGTTTGTGTAATTCAGACCTATCTGCTCATACCTGGAAATGAGAAAAGAGTTTCGTTAAGGAAGCTCAGAAATAGACAGCCACCAAACTCGAAATTTTTGCACAACAGGGTTCCAACTTGTCCTCCCTCCACTCGTTTTCCCTTCTACATCACAAAGAACCAAGTGGATTAAAGAATTGAATGAGAAAGTCACAGGGACTAGAACCTTTAATTTTTCAGCAGACAATTCCCAGAATCAACCCCCTGCCCAATTATTCTGGAAAATGTGGTTCGGGGAGATTTTTGGGTGACATACTGAAATAAGCCATTCCATTAATACATGCAAAAACAGAGAGAGGAGTAACGTTTGTGGGGGAAGGAGTGCTTTGTTTCACTGGGTTTTGGAGTGTCCATTTTGGAAGAGATCAAGAAAGGCTGAGAGATGGATATTATCAATCACAAGCTTACATTTCCAGAGGAAGAGGCTGGGAGTCACCGTTGGTGCCATGCAATGTTACTGAGAAGGTTGGTTCAGCTTCTCCCATGGTTTGATAGCTGAAGACGTGGATTTTCATTTGATAGTGGAAAACTGTGGAAGCACAAGCAAAGGCACTGAAGGCAGAGCCAAGAGTTAGACCTCAAATCCCTTGTTCCATAAACAGACATGGTTTTTGCAAGGCATGTTCCAGCTGGCAAAGACCCGTCTCATCCCTGCCAAATAGCACTGCTTGGGCTTCTGTCCCATTAATACTGATCAGAAGCAGAAAACCACAGAGGATGGTTGAGCTTAAAGGATCTGAAAGCAGCTGCGCTGGCATTCCTTCGTCCTTCCACCCTGCTCTGGCCAAGGAGAAGGTACGACAAGTTCCTCTGCTCCCCTGCACAGCTCGTCCACTTTTACACCAGCAAATCAGTTAACGTCAATGCAGCTATCCCAGCCTAGTGCATGAAGGGTCAAAGCAAGGACAGAGCTACAGTCTAAACTAGTAATTTTTTTGGATTACAGTTCCATATGGGCTGTAGAATTTCTAGCATTCTGATCCACATGGAGAAGTGAAACCTGTCTTGTTGAGATACCTTTAGCGTGAAGAAACTGGAGACTGAGGAGAGGGCTGGTTAGAGGATTCCTCACGCAATATAGGGTGGGTATATTAACACCTGCATAAGGGTCATGTGTCAGAGCAATGGGAACCCAGAAGGGATGGAGCCACCGGCCCATCTCATGGAGTACAAGCTCAGAGGTTGTGATGGAGGGCAGAGTCATTGGAGGTTAGTATACCAGGAAGAAGCAGGTTCTTGGGAAAGTTATGGGGAAATTCAGAAAAGATGCTCTCTAGGAACAGTAAAGGGCAGGGAAGCAACTGGAGAAAAGTGAAAGCCTAGTCCAAATAAAAAATGGCATATTGCATAGCTGTTCTCAGTTGTCAGTCTTTCAGGGCCTGTGAGCATGTCTGCTCTTCATTGGACTGTTTGTGATTTCAAGGGTTTTGAGCATATATGGTTCCCCTTGCAGATGCCTATATCTCTGCAAATCTTGGAATTCCTTCAACCTGCAAGTACCTCCATTTTGTGTATGGGTGGTACCGCTTTGGCTATACAAATACTGGCATTCAAAGCCTGAACAGCTGAAGTGCAAGGAATGACAGATATCATTCTTTAATGAAAAAAACCCACCAGGAGATGTAAATTTGACTAAAGAAACAGGTGAGAATGGCTTCAGAACTTTCCATCTCACTGATAGTCTGTATAACATGTGCCTTTCTTCCATCCTATAGTTTTTCAATTCAAAATGGCACCTCTCTGCAGCGATTTTTAAAAACATTTTATGGTTACTGGTTTGTTACAGGTTTGTGTTTGATTTTTGTAAACTGCCCGAGTAGTGCCTTGCCACACGGTGAGTGGTACAGAAATACAACAAACAATAATTTTAAATACAACCTCAGTATATTAAAAAACAAACACATTGTTTTGGGACTCCCAGAATCCTCCAGGCAACATTAACTATTGCTTAGGGCAGTGGTTCTTAACCTTTGTTACTCAGGTGTTTTTGAACTGCAACTCCCAGAAACCCCAGCCAGCAGAGCTGATGGTGAAGGCTTCTGGGAGTTGCAGTCCAAAAACAGCTGAGTAACAAAGGTTAAGAACCACTGGCTTAGGGCAGTGGTTCCCAACCTTGCATCCCCAGATGTTCTTGAACTAAGATTCCCAAAAGCCTTCACAACTAGCTGTGCTGGCTAGGATTTTTGGGAGTTGTAATCCAAGAACATCTGGGGACTCAAGGCTGGCAACCACTGGCTTAGGATGTTCTGGAAACTGTGGCCTCAAAAAGTGTCTTCTCTCTCTGCTCAACAGACTATCATACATAACAAGGTCTTGTTTGGACCTTAAATGCATGTCATAAGAACCACAAGTTCTCCGAGGGAACAATCTAATAAGCTACTGCCCAAACCCAGCCAGCTTTTTCCAACCACTTTTCTACAGATCTGCACTGGCTTAGCTTGAGGTTGTAAAACAACAACAGTAAACAATAATTCAGTGAACCATTCATTTTCATTGGCAGGTGAAGCCCTGCTGCTCCCTGGCTGGCGGAAGACATTTTGCTAGCTTTGGTGAAGAATCAGATGGTTCATCCTCTTGCACTGTGCCCATTAAAAAGCAGCCACAGGGATGATGAAACTTCATTTCAATATCGCTGTTGCAGGAGGATCAAATGCAACAGGCTAGCTACCAGGGTGGGGACAGGGTGTCCTTTTAATGGATCTCTCTCCCCCCCCCACCTTGATAATGGTCCTCAGTACGTACTACCTATGGTATCTCTCTCCTTCTGGATCATATTACAGCCAGAACTCAGATACCCATTGGACCACAATAAACCATTATCCCCAGCCAGCAGGAATAATGAACAGGAATGGTGGGAGTTGGGGGTCTGATATTTGGGGTGCCAACATAGCACCTGAGCATGCTATAGTTTGCTTCTGATTTCAGAAGCTAATCAAGGTAAGTCCTGGTTAGTTCTTGGATGGGAGACTTCCAGGAAATAACCAATGATCCCCAGGTATAACCAGTGAAGAATTTTACCTAAAACTTCAAGACAGCTGGTGCCAGTCAGAGCTCGTCTGCTGGACTAGATACAGCAATAGTCTGGACTCAGCAGAAGGCAGCTTCCTATATTCTATAGTTCACAATAAATTGAATGAAATTAAACCTTAAAGTAAATCTCAAATCTCAATCTAAACAAAAATGATCCCTACCGTCTTTGTATGGCTTGCAGAGGAAGAGTATCTCCTCTTTCTCTCCCCTCATTTTGTACATCATCCCACCCTAGCAGATCTCCAGGTAAGGCTAGGCATGGATTCAGCCTGAAATTCTGGGGAGCTGTTGCTAGTCAGAGTTGAGAATCCTAATGGTCTAGAATAGATCAGTGGTTCCCAACCTTGTTTCCCCAGGTGTTCTTGGACTAAAACTCCCAGAAGCCTTCACCACTAGCTATGCTGGTCAAGATTTCTGGGAGTTGTAGTCCATGAAAACTTAGGGGCACGAGTCTGGGAACCCCTGGTGCAGATGGACCATGATCTACAGCAGGTTTGTATATTCCTCCAAGTCCAAGTGGACAGCTGTTGTTCTCTGGAAAATAAAAACAAGACACTCTCAGCAAGCAACGAGAGAAGAGAGAGCAGCCTACCTTTGAATGGCATGCCGGCCCGTGTCTTCAAGTACATCTTGCTGTTCCTTTTATTCCTGATTTTCTTGGCATTGTAGCCGATGCTGTTGCAGCGGTTCTTCCGGCAGCTCAGACAGATGCCCTTCTTGAAACGCCCCGAGTCCGTACACTGGAAAGCAAAGCTCTGCTTGTCTTCGTTGACAAGGGAATCCACAAAAAGGTGCACAGAGCGTTCATGTTCGCACCTCACCACTTCCCCAATATCTAGGATGGATAGGCAGGGAGAGACGACAGGAAGAAGGCAGTGAGCCAACCCTCTTGAACATTCTTCACCGCAGCAGAAAAGGGACAAAAAGCCAGATTTATGGACGTTTGGGTCCTTTGCCGTTTTGCACGAGCCAAACTTGGCCACAGATCAGGTGGGCCTCTAGCCAGAAATGTTGTGTGTGTGTATGTGATTCTGTGCCATTGAGTTGGATTTGAGACTTACAGCGACCCTAATAGAGCTTTAAAGGTAAGTGAGATATTTCAGGAGTGGTTTTCTCAGCTCCGCTCCCTCAGTCAGTTTCCATGGCTGAACGGGAATTCAAATCCTGGTCTCCAGAGTCCCTAGTCTGTCAGTCTGTCCACGACACCACCCAGAAATGTTGTACTACAACCAGAAAAGGTACAGTGGAGAAATCGCTGCCAGGGAAGGAGAAAGATTTGCCCACTATGAAAGGGCAAGCTCTTGTCTAGTCATTGCATCATTTAAAATTGCTTTATTTTACATGACACCTCAGTGGGGTTGAATGAGTTTGCCAGGTGCTTGTCAATCATCCCACTGCTTTTGTACTGATTAGTCGGGAAGTACAAAAGGCCAATTTATATTCCAATGAGCGGCTAAGCAGAAGGCTGTCACCGTGCTGTTCCTTTCTGCTTTGCTAGCAAAAAAATGTGAATACTTTTCTTTAATAAAATTCTTAGCATTTGTGAAGCACTACCTTGGCATGTCCAAAGCATTTAACAGACTATTTTCCCTCATCTTTACAAGAACCCTGTTAAAGTCAGGTGGGCAACAGCAAGATCTTGAGGGGGGGGTCATTTTCTCTCTCTCAGACTTCCAACAATCAGGGTACAAATTCATCACTTAGCTGTGAATTTGCTGAACAACCAATCAAGCTGGCCTGCCTCACAGGGCTGTCAGGAGGATAAATAAGAGAAACCCACTCCTATGTTCACTGTTTGAGCCCCATAAAAAAGAAGACCAAGGATGACATTTTGAAAAATATTATCAGGACAGCTGAGGCTAAGGGATTCCTGCCCAAATCTATCATCTGAATTCATGGCAGGGGAGGCACAAACTAACAACTTGCTCTTAGCCTCTGGATTAAGCAGCTACACTACCTTCCCTAGAGAAAACTAGTTTTACAGGCCGTGGGAGTCTTTTCTACCCTACAGTTCACAGAAACCTGCATAGCAGAACTCACAAGAGACAGCAAATTCTGCCCTAGGGGAATGATTTGCCATTAGTAAGATCTTGTGCCTGTTACTTTTTTGGACTGTAACTCCCAGAACGTGGAAACGGAGATCCACCATAAGCTTTTTGATTTCTGATAAATGCTATGCTCATTCTAAGATTGAGTGTGCAATCCTAAACATCAATTAGGAAGAAAAAGAGGCCAAAGGACTTACTCCCATAAGCAAGCGCTCCCAAGACTTCACCAAAGCCACATCCCGGCTGGATGTCTCCTCCATTGGGGTAGATGTCCAGGTGACCCACGGGCATCTGGATCCCAATGCTGATACCCAGGGTTTCCCTGGTATATGTGTGCAAGACATCTACAAAGTCAGCATCGTCAGGAGACAGGCGGCTGTTGGGTTCAACCCCTTCAAACATGGGGCCAGCTGGATCCAAGCCTGTAGCATGCAAGATGCATCGTTAGTCCTTGTCGAGACAGAACCTCCTTGACATTCAGATCAAACTTTCTGTCCACCAGTAAAGCCCTGCCTGCTTAAAGACAGGCTCTCCAGATCTTCCTTATCATCTGTGCCCAGTCCTCTTACTTTAATATGCCTGGGACTAAACATGCACGCAGAGACTCTTAACTTCTCATCCCTCCATTCAACTACACCTGTAATAGAATTACCTCTCGCAAAGGATATTTATTTCCATTATGTGCTCGTTTTCTACTTGCAGAGAACATTCACAGAGAAGAGCATGCCTCCCCTCTCTCCATTTTGTCAACCTATTCTACCACCCTACTTTAAAGCTGAAACTGGGGCCTTCGTTTTACCGGGCATGCCCTGACACCGCATACAGAGGACTTACTTGGCTCCTCATGCCCACAAAGGTGCCTCAAGCAAAAGAACAGGGCACAGAGAAGCCAATGAATCCAAGACCTAGTTCCTTTTGTGAAAGAAACATGAAAGGCTCTATGAGGGCCAGTTTACCTGTGATTCTGCCTACTGTCCCATGTACGTAGTTCCCAGCAAAGCCAGCTGCGTGGGCACCAAGGCTGTAGCCAATCAAGTGGACATTTTGGAGACGGAAGCCCTCTTTCTTCTGCAAAAGTAACGATGATAATATCAATCAAACATTATAAGTAAGCTCCTGCAAGGATAACAACAAGGTTAGCCTGCTCTTATTCTGACCGGAGGTTAACAAGCTGTGGCTCTGTGGCCGCATGTGGTCCTTGGTTGCTTTCTATGGGCTCCCCAATGACACCAAGAGGCCACTCGACTTTCCTCCAAAGCTGGGCTGTGGGGAGGAAAAACAATGCTACTTCTGAGCTCCTAAACCAGGTTCCCAATCTTGGGCAACCCAGGTGCTCCTGGACTGTAACTTCCAGAGGTCTTCACCACCAGCTGTGCTGGCCAGGATTTCTGGGAGTTGTAGTCCAAAACATTTGGGAACCCAAGGTTCGGAACCACCGTTCTAAGCCAATGGCCCCCAGCCTTGGGTAACTCAGGTGATTTTGGACTACAATTCCCAGAAACCCCAGCAAAGGCTTCTGGGAACTGCAGTCCAAGAACACCTGGGCTACCCAAGGTTGGGAGCCACTGGTCTAAACATGTGTTTATCTACTGGCAGCTGGGGCCAATCAAGCAGCTTTGCAACTGCTAGGGATGGGGAGAAGAAGAGAAAAGAGGGCATGTGTGATGGGGTATGGGAGTGGTGTTTTTGTGCACACACAGACATGTGTGCATCCGTTTCCAGCCAGCTGGGGATGTGGCCTTAGAGGCTAGTAAGGTTCTGCATTCCATTTTAGATCCAGCAGGATGCAGAGCAGAGACAGAAAGGAAGCAAAAAGGGGGAAAAGCAGAACAGTATCATCATGAGTATTCTGGGGTCATTCTGTGAAACTGGGTATCAAATCCTGAAATCCTCTCCAGGAGGAGGGTATGGTATATTAATTTTTAAAATAAAAAAGTAAACACACACCACAAGTAATTCTGATCCAAACATCGCAAGCTAGTTTTCTGCTAAACAAAATCTTGAGATTGCACAGAGAAATTAAACCAGCAAAAAAAAAAAAAAATCATGGATGGGGGGAAACAAAGCACTTAAATCCCAAACCTTTGGAATGGTAAATCCCCCCACCATCACCCAAAACTCAAGTTTCTCTAATCTTCTTTTTAAAGGATTCATAACATGTATGTATGGGAACGGAGGTGCGCTGGCAAGTGCAACAAACCAGCAATTTTCACATAAGAATGAGCCAAAAGGGTTGTTTTCTTAGTCAGAGAGCAACCAGCTAAGATCGCATCAAAGTACTGAGTAAGAGTAAAGGCAGTAGACCTGTAAAAGCATTAAAAGTAGATCACACTCATAACTTTCCTAAATGAAAGTAGCAGTAAATCAGAGTTTGAAATTTTTTTTCTCGTTTTTTGGACTACAAATCCAAGCTGGGGGATGCTGGAATTTGTAACAACAACAAAAAAATAATAATTAATAAACTCCCCTCCAAGCTCTGTGTGAATACAAATTCAGTTTGTATAAGAGAATCTCAATAAGCAATACCTTCTGCGCATGCATCTAGAGTGTGGCACAGGGCCTGCTTTGCAGTGCAGCAAACGGTCGTTCCTGCTAGATCTTGTAGCAAAAAAAAGTCTGCATTGATACAGTGCCCCGTTTGATGCAAGTTTAACATATTTGCACATTTAAAAAACAAAAAACAAAAACTGTGTGGCCCTGAAGAACTTCTGCTCACACATTTTACCTGTAACCAATCAAGTAGTTTCGCAACCTCTTTTCCAACCACTCGGGTGTTGTTGACAGCGTTGGTGTAGAGCTGGTGTGCAAGGGGAAGCCAATCAACCACCACGATGTTGGCATCCTTTTCTCTCTTCTGCAGAGCCAACACAAGGGTATCCAGCCATCTTTCAATCAAGCCACTTGTCTGGAGAAAAGAATCAGTATTAGGTTCTTTTCTGATCATAGAAAGATCAGAAGTCCTGTTGTTATGGAAGGTTTTCCAATACTGACTAGGGTGTGTTTCAGTAGCCACCTTGGTGTTTTTTTTTTTAAATAACAAGCATTTCAGCAAATAAGTTAGTGCTTGGAAGCAGTGGCTAACCTGAACCCCTCAACCTGTTTTCAAAAACCCTCTGTGAATGGGCAGCTCAGCCTAATGGCAAGAGTCACGTCCTCCCTTTCCCACTTGTAGAGTAGGAAGCAAGAGTGATGGGAGAGATCGGAAACAAGAGGGAAAAGAGAGAAAGAGGGGAAAAGCCGCAGGGTGGGGGAGAGAGAGACCAAAAAATGGGTGACATAGAGACAAAAAGAGGGCAAAAAGGAAAGAAAATGAGATACGAAGGCAACAGAGAAAGAAATACAGAGGATACAAAAAGGGAAGAGAGAGGAAGAAAGAGAAGAGATGACAGTGACATAGGAAGGGATGAGAGCGGAGAGAAGAGAGCGACATACAGAGAAAACAGGTGAAAGAGAGAAAAACATGCTGTGAACTGCCAGCATGCAACCCGCAGCAAATTGGCCATTACTCCTCAAAGGAATGTTTGTTGATTTATTGCATTTAGGCAGTTGATTTATTGCATTTAGGCATCAGCCATTGAGTGGCGGAGCCAGTATTCTGGGCAGTTTACAAAAGCTGAAACACTCCCAATTACCCACCTTAAATGAAAATGAACTAATCATGATGACAAAGAACTCCCCCCCCCCAGAAGTGACAGACAAAAATGAAATTTGGATAGGGGAAGGATGTTCTTGAAGGCCTCCTTGAAAAACCTGGTCCTAACAAGTTTCCTGAAAGATAGGAGGGTTTTCACCCTCAATTTGCCCTCAAAAGAAAAAAAAGGGCCCACTCTCTGAATGCTGAATTCTAAGAAAGTTGCTACCCAGCACCGGTGACCTTGCCCAACCTATGTCAGACCTGTTCAAGAGTCCTGAGTATCTTGTACACCTACATTATTTACATAATTAGCAAATAACCCGGAATTTGGTACAGTGGTGCCCCGTATAGCGAGGTTAATCCGTTCCGGATTAACCTTCGCTATACGAAAACATCGCTGTGCGGGTAAGGAAAGCCTATTGGAACGCATTAAACTTAGTTTAATGCGTTCCAATAAGCGTCCAAACTTACCCCTCCAGCGATCTTTTCGCGTCCGGCGGCCATTTTGGAGCCGCCGATCAGCTGATCGGCGGCTCCAAAATGGCCGCCGGATGACCCGAAATGGCCCCTATCAGTGTTTTCGCGCCCTCCCCTTGCTTACGGAGGTCGCGAAAACGCTGCAGGGGGCATTTCGGGCCATCCGCGGCCATTTTGGAGCCGCCGATCAGCTGTTCGGCGGCTCCAAAATGGCCGCCAGACGCCCCAATCGTCGCAAAGCGAGTGCGGTGATTGGGGCTGATCCGTATAGCGATCCCCAAAAAGGGATCGCTATACGGATTCTTCGTTAAACGGTGCGCTCGTTAAGCGAGGCACCACTGTACTTCCAAAGAAGGCAACCTATAATTTTCTGGCTTTCAGCTTCATATTTCCAGAATGGGGATAATGCACTTCTAACTTGCTGTTAATCACGTCAGGCAGCACCTTCGGGGTCAAATCTCTGGAGCCCCTAAATCCAGGGCTTACTCTCCCCCCCACCTAACAACATAAGGGAAGAGAGAGGAAGAAAGAGAAGCTGCTCTCCCCAGAGTAGAGCTGGGAATTTCACTTTGCTGGAAATGTAGCTGTCCTTCCCCAGAAAAATAAAGAACTTGATGCAGACAGGAGTACACCTCGAGGCAAAATCTGGAGCCGGAGTCCCAGAGGCATTTCGTGTCATTCTGGCAACTCCTGCAATGTTGCTGGAACCAGTTGTATTGGCTCTTGCCTTTCCATTGGACTATTTCAGCGACGTGGCGAGGGGGGATTTGCTGCTTGGGTAACAGCTTATCCTCCATATTATTTTACCCAGGCTTCATGCTCTGGAGAGGACACTCCAGCTTCACATACAGTGTCAAAACAACACGGAAAGAGATTGCCACTCTCGAATTAGCCTTCTCAGCCACACTAGACGCTGTTCCAAGTCCTCCATACAGAGCACATGACCATAGTCTCTCGAGACCGAAGGATGCCTAACGCAAGTGCTGACTGTCCCATGGAAGGATCTCTGAATGAAAACGGAAGAGGCAGAACAGACAGCTTGCTACCTGAAGTGGCAGGTGAACTCAGACAACCTCTGCACAGAGAACAATCCTGCCATTATCTCGGACCAGCCGGTTTATTACGTGTCACTGCTGGCTTTTTATCTTGCTGTTATCTTATCTGTTTCACTGGCATTATTTGATGAATGGTGTTTTTTTTACTTGTTTTATACACGGCCCAGAAAACATTGGCTAGGAGCATGAGAAGAACTTTTTCCGGGTGAGACCAAATGGAGGCCAGCGCCCTGTGTTGTACAGTAGGCCCCCAGTGGCCCCACAAGACATTTACAAACGGTAGAAGAGGGCAACCCAAATTCCCTCTTTGATTTCCCAGCAACTGGCATTGGGAGGCATAAGCGCTCTGATCCTGAATACTGCTACATATCAGGGATAAAGGGGAAAGAGAAAAGACATATGGTAGCCCTATTATGATTATTATAATAGCCTGCCTTTCCCCACCACCATCAAGACTTCAAAAGGACATTAATCTACCTTTTTTAACCCCAGAATCCTGCCGTGAGATAGGATAGCTCAAGACACTGTAGTCAACACAACGTTACCCTGTGAGTTTCACAAATAAGAGATTTGAACCCACGTCTCTACAGTCCTAACCCAAACATCCCAGAGGATCCAGATTCTTCCAGATGTTCTGTTGGACTAGTGAGTTCGAAACCTTATTAAAAGAACAAATCAGGCACCACTTCCACCGCATTCCTATTTGAGTTGGAGACAAAGGTTTAGTATTTGCAGACATAACGCCCAGCCCTGATGTCTATTATTTTAAGGGCCCAGTGCACTAACACAAAATGGTGACTCTGGTGGGATTTTCTCATGCTCCTTTCCTTGCCAGCATGAGAGTTCTGAGCCTAACAATTCTGAGAATCAAAATAGACGATACAGCATAAACTACAAGCAGAGCTCCCTTAAGATGTTCACTTTGTTCCTTTACCCTAGGC
Organism: Pogona vitticeps; assembly: GCF_051106095.1. Lineage (NCBI taxonomy): Eukaryota > Metazoa > Chordata > Lepidosauria > Squamata > Agamidae > Pogona > Pogona vitticeps. Next base: position 301,891,587 of record NC_135784.1, read on the forward strand.
ACCACGTTTCTTAATTCAGCACAAGTTGCAAATTATCTTGCTCTTGCTTTGTGATTGGTCACTGAGAGGTAAGCCCGGACTTCATTTGTAAGCCGATTACTCAGGAATGGGAGATTTAAAATAACGCATCTCTAGAGGGAAAACATTGTAGCAACTACTTATTGTAAAGCAGATGTCTTCTCTAGTTCTACCCTCAGTTGCTGGGACAACCATTTAAAAAAAGAGAGAGTCAAATAAGACACCACATTTAGCATGTTTTTAAAAAATATGTTCTTTGCAGGGCTGGAAGATGTCTGCTTATCACAGCATCTTGCATTTAGCATACTTTGCTTTGCAACTGGCCACTGGAAAATCAATTTAGGCTTCATTTGCAATATGATTTCAGAGGAACTAGATTTCTAAGGAAATCCCATCTTAGGAGGGAAAACAGGTTAATCAAAGTTAAAAAGTCAGTACAGTGGGGATTGTCTGGCAATTGCATTCCGAAAAGCTCTGCCAAGAATATTCCTCCCTGCTTTTTCCAGGCCCTTCTCTCTCTAGCTATTTAATACTGCAATCCACTTACTGTCCATCCATGAATAATAAAAAAACTTTTAGCTGAGACATTGAACTTGCAGTCTTCGAGAAGCTGGTCTTGGCCGGTTTTAAGACTGCAGTCTTTGTCTTCTGGCTCTGTCATAGTACGGACATTGAATTGCACTTGCATTTTCTGAATTGTGGTAGCTGTGGATAGCTCTTCTTCCAGGTGTAGCAGGTGAGATACGCTGTTATCTAGAATGAAAGGGATTTGAAATTAAAATACAATAAAAAGATATACTCTAAAAAGTACTAACCCTAAGTACTGACAAGAAAACCTCAAGATAAGGGCTAATGTCCAAAGGGACCCCCACCACTACAAATTACATCTTTTAAAATTAAATTGCATGCCATCATCAACTCCATTCCAACTTATGGCAAGCCCTTCTAAGGCTTTTTTTTTTTTAAAAAAAGATACATTCTGGGCACCATTTATCTTGCCCACGTAGTGTGGCTCTTCTCCTACAAAGGCACTGTGGAAATTTGATCTCTGACCCTGCAGCTAGGTACCCAACTCACAGAGCTACCGGAAACTTTCTCATTCATTTACCTACAAGTCCATAGTTATATCCTGACTTTTCCTTGGGCTTCGTTGTGTAGAAAGGAACAGACTTTCTGCAAGGGACTCTCACTCCCACGTACCTCCTGTCCAAGCTACCTGAGGCTCTTCTGAAAACTCACCCCATGCACCTATAGAGGCCAACAGTGGTTGCCGTTGGCCAAGGACTCAACCAATGTGAATGACTTGGCCTAAACAGCTTTCTTTCAAAGGCCATTGCAGCTGCAAAGGGCAGCAACCCCACAGCTGGTAACACTGAGCACTTTTTGAAGTTTCCCCCCACATCGTAATATACTGCAAAACCACCACAGGTGCAACGCAGCCATGTGCAAAATCCACAACAAGGTTGGATGTCTCTTGGGCCATTCAAAGGTGAGCTTTTGAGTCTTGTAGGACTCTTCATTGGGCTAAGTATTGTAGAGTGAGGGTGCAGAGAAACAGAAAAGCTCAAACCCATCCCGGCCAGATGTTAAAGCTGCAGCACCTGTGTTCAAGTTAAACAAGTTAGAAGTTGGTTACGCAAGGGGAAACAGGATCATTCCTGTTAGCCTTGCATGCTCTCTTTGCCGAGTACATGCACAGAGCCAACACACATATAATGCATATACAGGCAAGCTTTGTAGGCATCATCAGGAACCATGTCAAATGCTTTTTCCCACATCGGGTGTGCACAGATTCACACTTAAGCTCTGCACACATAAGGTGGAACCTCATAGAGAATAGGGTAAAGTATACAGAAGACATGTCCCTCACATGAGTACTGACCCTGCAACAAACTAGTATGTGTACAATCCTAGAAAGTCTTCTAGAAGCTTTGTAAGGCATCCTGCATGTATTCAGAATCCAACTGCATGTCTTACCTATTTTGCTCACTCAAGCTCTTGTGCTAAAAGACAGAATTTGAAAAAACAACTTTTCTGCATTATAATTCCCAGAATCCCCCAGCCAATATAATTGCTAGCCATGCTGATTTGGAGATTCTAGAATCTGGAATTCAAAAAATATATTTTTTTAAAGTCTAGAAAAGCTGGTCATTTTTAAACAAGGCTCATCTGCGCTTGTGTCATGGACAGCTCTTAAGAAGAGGATAACATCAAAATCCAGTTAAGAAAACGTTTAGTCAATGGCCCAAATCCTGTTGCTTATCATAGTAAATCACAGTAAAAGAAGCCCTTTGAATCAATAGAGATTTGGCGAGTTATCGCCTCCATAAGTTCCATTGATTCAAATGAGTCTACTCTAACTGTGACTTACTTTAACATAGCAAGTTGCAGTTAGAGTGGGTCTATTTGAATCAATAGAATTTACAGAGGCGCTGACTCATTAAAGCTCTTTCATTCAATGGGCTTACTCTACTGTGATTTACTATGCTAAGCAACAGGATTTGGGCCATGATGTGCCATTAATTAGGAGTACTTTTTCATCTCTGAAGGCCTGGCTGCCCAGTTGTATTCACCTTCATATTCTTTTAGCAAATTTTTTTAGCATACCCTTTATCTTGAGATAAAGAACCAAGACATTTGCTCTTTTGTTTATAAAGGAAGCCGAAATGACAAGGATACTCAAAAAAGTGGTGAACCCAGTACATTAGGGAACATTTCAACTGCATGTAGGCAACATGTAAGATGAAACTGTGAAATCCCAATAAAACAAGGAGAATTACCATATATATAACAGTTACATCACAGCTGCAAGTTCATTTTATTTGTTAAAGCTGCAGAACCTGCTAAGCAACCAAGACTGAGTATGCAGTATAGCAATCAAAGAGAAAGTGCCATGCCCTGACTCCCCTTTTCTTCATACTTGGCTGATGAAATTTCAGAGGGCTGGACCCATCCCTGAACATTTTGCTCCCTAAGATAGGGACAAAGATAGTGGACCCCTCTCAAATTTTATCTCGGCTCCAAGTTTGAAAATATTGAGTTCTAAACGATGTTTAGTAAGGCATTAAATTTTTTCCCCATAGGTTTAAAACCCTATTTTTGCACTATCTGATTCCATAAAAAGAAAATGAAGAGAAGGTGTTTGTGATGTAAGGATTCTGCCATATTTTCCTGCACTGCTGATCCCTTAGTGGCCACACCCACTGGGGTATTCTGGAAGCTGTAGCATTCAAACGCAATCCCCCTAAATTTCTTAGGAGCCACAGGACTTTATACCTGTGAGGAGCAAGCGACTTGCAGGAGAGCAGGTGAGCTGCAGGCTAAGTGCAGGATAAGTCATGTGACCCAGAAAGCTGCCTTCCTGTAGAAGGCTACAGCTTGGGGGACTGACACATTTGTCCCCTGAGACGGTTGCCCTGCTCTGGCTAAAGTCTACTGTGATTTACTGTTATCTTGCTGCAAGGACAACAGTTGACAGAAGGCTTCACAGAATTAGAATACAGCACAAGCATCCTCTTGCTTGCTGCTTTTGGGTAAGTTAATTAAAAATATACTTCTATGCATTTTAGAAGATACTAGAAGATTGTTTCACCATTTTAATAGTTTTTTTTTCAAATGGTTGTGTCATTTTCATTATTCAATAATTTGTTGATTGTTGTTTTGCGTTGTAAACTGCCCAGAGTGGCCTTCGGCTGGACGAGTGGTATATAAATTAATTGAACGAATTAACATTGACTGAGAAATGAACTCGACCATGTTAAGCAATGTTTACCCCTCCAGCAGAATGGGCACAGGAATTCACCCACCATCAAAACCAGCTTTGTGTTTTTAAGGTTTAAGATATAGGCAGGTCTAAGTTTCTGTCTCATAGCAATCAGCGCATTTCAGCTAGGCAGCAAATCTGCAAACAGTCAAGAGCTCCTGAGCATATTCAGACTGCCTTTCCTTCCCTGGGCAAGGGGAAATTAACTGCTGCAGATACTGTACATGGTTTTGCTTATCAAGCTACAGGCAAGACTAAATGTTTTAAAACAGGGGAAGTGTCATCTAATGGTTACTTCTTCATTCCCAGAGGATATCTTTATGAACACTACCCTCAACCTTAATTTTAAAATTAAGAACTCATTGCATAGCAAGAATTTCTCAAGGATTTTCTATTAATAGCAGGGCAACCATGCTGGCGAGCTCAACGCCTTTAAATGTGACACCCTGCTGACATAAATCAAGGGCTGTGTTTGCACAGTCATCAAAGAGCAAACTAAAATAAAGTAAATGAGGGTGCAACCTCATGTCTCCACAGACACCAATCCCATTGAGTCCACACGGCCCACTCCTACCCACAGGTAAGCAAGAGTAAGCGGGCACCAGCCATACCAGTTTATTTTCTAGCCTGCATGCAATTCTCCGTTAGCAAAAGATTGTGCTATTCTGAAGCTCCGGCTGCTTTCAATGGTCCTCGAACAGAAAAAGGCCCTAGAACCGGATTTTAAAACTCTTTTTAAGAGCCCAGCCACAGACCACAGAGAAAGGAAAGTGGTGTGCTTTTTTTTAAAGTAAAAATCAGCCAGGAGAGGACAACAAAAATGGCACCAGGCCAGCTGTTCTTCCAACGTTTTCATTCTGCAACCTAGTCACTTTCCCAATGTTCTGGACTCCCACTATCCTGGCTGAGGATGACGGGAATATTGCTAGTCCAACACAGCTGGAGGCAGTGATGTTACCTCCACTTTGGGTCATACGCGGTCTTATCTGAAAGTCATACATTTTCTTGAGAAGGCAACAAAGGCAGAGCGCGTCTCCTCCCAAGTATCCCCTTCTTATGTGTCCAAGGCGCGCATGCAATGCTAGACTTGATCTCACCCCGCAGGATCCAAAGCGGGGCTTACTCCAGCTACTTTGTACTACCCGAACACAACCAACCCTGCCCGGGGCCAGAACGCTCCGGTCCCCCCCCCCCCCCCGAAATGCCTCTCTTTCCGAAGAACCTCTCCAGTCACAGCCCTTAAAAAGCAACGTGTCGAAATGCTGCCCTCTTGGAACAAGGCGCAGGTGCGCTCGCGCAACTTCTCCTCCAGGGCAGCCCGAGCCACGCACGTGGCTCCACTCCTCTAGGTTCCCCCACACACACACCAACCTCGCGAGGTAGACCAGGGGGAAAGAACGATCCGTCCCGCGTTACTCGCTGAGGAGCTGAGCCTGGATCTCTCAAATCTCCTCGCGGTCCTCTGGCCGCTACCCCACGGGCGCATTCCGGGACGAGGCCCGCTCCAAAGGGGTTTCCCCCAAATCCGCGCAGGTGCAAGCAACACGCGCGGGCCTCTCCCGTCGCCCAGACCACCACCCCACCACCCCACCCCACCCCCATCCAAGACACCCCACCATCGGCCGGCTTCTTCCCGTCGCTACCGCTGCACGGATCGCCCGCACAGCCGCCACCACACACCCCCGAGCCCGGGCATCCGCGCCGGGGCTGCGCGACCAGACCCCGGAGGCGCCGCGCTCTCTAGCCGGTTGGCGGCTGGAAAAGTTTTACCTCCCCGAGGCAGCGCTCCGTCCGGTTGGGAGGCGGCGCTCCCCGCGTCCTCGGCGGAGGCGCAAACCCCAAAGCGCAGCAGCAAAAGCAGCGGGAGAGCGCAATTGCTCATCTCTTTGGGGAGCCACGCGGAGGTCGGCCGGCGCTGCGAAGGGCCAACGGTTCAAGAGACGGGAGGGAGGGAGAGAACGAGCGAGCCCCGGCCGGTCTCGCTGCCTGCTTGCCGACGTCCCCGGAGGAGGAGGAGGAGGAGGAGAAAGAAGGAGAGCCACCCCGGCGGCTGGAGCCCAAGACGCGCGCCGCTCCCGGGGCTCCTTTCTAAATACTACTCGGCCAGGGGGGCGCGTCACCTGACTCGTGGCCAGATGGGCTGGGACTTTCGGCGGGGGGGCGGCCTGAGGAGCGCCGGGGGCTCCTGATTGGTCACGCCTCCCTGACGTCGAGGGGAAAGCCGGCCAAAATGTGAATGAAAGGGCGACACACCCACCTCGGAGGAGAAGGGAACGCGGGGAGGGAGGAGAGGGGAGGCCGCCCACCAGCCACCAGCCGGGCGGCGCGTCTCGCTTCCAGACGGAGGGGAAAGGGGCTCGGAAAAAAAAAGGGAGCAGGAGCCCCCCCCAGGAGAAAAGTCGAGGGGTGGGGGTGCGTGGGGGTGCTCCTCCCCGTTTTTACGCGCCCCGACCACGCTTTCTCTTCATTCATTCGGTGGTATAGTCCCACACAACGGTCTTTACCGGTCCCAGAGCCTTGAGGAACAAGCTTTACAGGCATCACCCTTCGGGGACTTGCAGGCGGCCTGCATCATCCCGGGGAAGGCGGGGGGGGGGGACGAAGAAGGCGCGCTCTGCTGGTTTAGGTACATTCAGGCCAACTTGGTCTTTAAAGGGCCCCAAGGTTTCTGGTGGTTGTTTTCCCCACCCACCCATCTACCTACCTCCGCTGCAAGAGAGGAACAGGACAATTCCGTGTCTGGATTTGTGCGGGCGATCCTAACATGTTTCCTTGCCCTAGGACTGAGGGGCTTGAAAAGGAAATTGACCTTGAATTTATTGCTGGGCTACCTCCTTGAGCTTGCTCCCACTCACTTCCTTTAAAAAAAACTTAGTTTCCAAGCTCTGTTAAAAATCTGCAAAGTGAATGCATGCGCTGGGGCCCAGCTTTAGGACTGACAGGATTCGAAGCAAAGGGCTGGTTATTGCCCTTTTCCTCTCTCCCCCGCCCCCCCCAAGGCTTATGTGGCTGTGAGATGGTGGGGTTCCACACAGCACTTTGCATCAAGGCCCAGCCACCCCCTTTCCCCTTCCCCATAATTCCCCACAGTAAGGCCTGGTCAAAGGGACTATGAAAGCCAGCCCTAACGACTGTGTACCCACTCCTGCTCTGATTTTGCCCACTTGGGCGGTGCCTTCTTCCCCACCAACCACAGCGGGCACCGACTGCCCCACTCATGCAGTCGCCCCCTTCCTTCATCCCCCAAGGAACATAAGCCTGGTTGGTGTGCTGGAGAAAACACCACTGCGCTATGGCCTCATTCACCTGGGTTTTCCCCGAGGTGGGGGTGGGGAGCACCATCTGAATAGCCGGGGGTTTCCCTTTGTTACACAGATGACACAGGATTTCTGAGAAGCTTTGTTCTCTTGCCAATAGAATCAGAATTGAGTTTGAAAGAGGGATACTGGAGGAACTACATCACCCAGAATTCTTAGAATGAAGTGGAGCTCATCACATGTGACAAGGTTGCTAGATTTCTCCCCCCTCCCTTGCCCCCATTCTCATAGAGCTACTGGCAGCTAGAAAGTGAACATGTTTGGTCTGCTAGTCCTCAGATTAAACTCAACACTACTTTGCAAAAGCGCATCAGAGTCACCGTGTTCTGCAGAGGCCCTCAAGAAACTTAGGGGGTGACTACATTGGCTGGTTACCCCACAGTTTGCATCTGATCTGGCACAGATAAAATAAAAGTGAAAAACAGTGACTATGCCACACAAAGCTAAGTGTGAGGAAGCCCAGTATTGTTCCTTGAGGAATCAGATCTCATTTTGTTCAGCCAGCAGGGGGCAGTTTATTTTGCTCTGATTCAGGCTCTACAGTACTGTATAGATTTTCTGTGCTTTCTAGTATGGGGGATCACCTGATCTAATGCAAAGGGCCAGTCAGGGAGGCATCAGTGGGCATGCTATTTCATAGGTTATCCTCAAATGAGTGTCTGTTGTTTCCCTTCTCCAAAGAATTTTTTTACTTATTGTTATTAGGCTCGTTCAGAGTAGTACTGCGTCAGAAAAGCACTGCTTCACTTTGGAAAAAAAAATAAGAGGACAAGAAAATGGATGATCCTGGTTGAATTTTTTTAAAAGAAGATACTCTTGATTGGAACTCAGCAAAGATTAATTGAATTGCCAATCTCAGCAAAGACTAGAGATGTTGGCAAGACTTTGGGTCTGAGTCTCAAATAGATAGACATTGGCACGTCATATATGTATTCCTGAGAATACAAATACAAAATTTGGCACCACAGATGCCATGGAGGTCAAATCCGTCCACCTAGAACTGGGGGGTCCACTCACTAGTTGCCACGCATTGCACGCATCTGCCACCATCAACACAGTGCCGACTGTGGAAGAAACCCAGAGGGTGCTTTCTCGCCTCCCAGCACAGTCAACTTTACCCAGCATGTTGTTAATCTGTGGAACTACTTGCCCCAGGATGTGGTGATGGCATCTGGCCTAGATGCCTTTAAAAGGGGATTGGACAGATTTTTGGAGGAAAAATCAATCGCAGGTTACGAGCCATGGTGGGGATGTATCATCTCCAGGCTTCAATGGAAGGCACCTCCAAAGGCCAGATGCAGGGGAGGTAGATCAGGAGACAGGTATCTGGTTGTCTCATGTTCTCCCAGAGGCATCCGTTGGGGGCCCCTGTGAGTCAGAGGAAGCTGGACTAGATGGGCCTCCTCACCAGAGTGGTTGGCTGTGCAGGGAGTCAGGGAAGTGCCGGCCAGACTACTTCCATGATTGGCACGATAGCAGGTGGACACATGCACCTCATGGTGACTGGTGAGTGGACTGGCCGGTTCTGGGAAGAGAGAACGGACCTCTATGGCACCTGTAGTGCTGCTCTTGCCTAGTTCCCAGTCTTTGGTACTAAATCTCAAGTCCCTATTAAAAACAAGCTTCCCCCCCAAGAAAAAAAAAGGGAGAAGTGGGTGGATTCTGAATCGCACGTTGAGTCTTGAGTCATTGAAAAAGAAACCCAAGTTGAGTCACTTGTCTAACTTAAGTCTCGCTTGACAGTGAGTCCTGCAACTGGAGCCTCCATCCCTGACTTTTTCCACATCTTCCCACTGCCCCTACAGACTCCTGCAGCATCTTCACTGATGGTGTAGGTATGGACAGCTACAGAGTGAAATCTCTATGGCAGGGAACCAGATTGAAAAAAACTTTAAAGCAAATTGGGTTTCCACACTGTGTAGTTAGTTGCACCCGTATCAAGGAGGTCTTGCTTCTCTTCTGGGGATCCTCTCTGCTTCTTCTCACTTGTCTTGGCTGTGTTGTCCCCGGCCTTTTCTGTCCTCCCCTACAGTGGCGGCTGGTGTTCAGTTAAACCAGGTGTTGCAACCCAACAGTCTGACCCACTAGGGTGTTCTTGGACTGCAACTCTGGGAAGCCTTCACCTCTAGCTTTACTGGGAGCTGTAAGCTGAGGACACCGGAGTTACCCAAGATTACCCTTCTCTCCAGCAATAGCTGGATTTCTCTCCCACCCACCACCCTCACTGCTCTCAGCTTGGAAACATGGTTCCTGACCCACCACATTTATACTGCAGTGTACTTCTGCTAGGTTCCACAATGGAACATGATCTAGCAGGATCCGTTATCATTCATTGCCATCTTGTTAACCTTCTTTACCTTCTAGACTGCATCAACTAAAGTATATTGATTGTTGCAAGGTGCCAAAGTATTACACAGTCCCTGAGTGCATAGTTGTGCATGGATGCTGTGGGAGGAGCAAGTGGTGCTTTCCCCCTCCAATCCTGAATCTATGTATTCGATGTATTGTTTTAATGTCTACAGGTGGACACTTTGTTGGAATAGTGTATGCTTGCATGCAAATTATGTTTACCTAGCTTTGTTGGAAAATTCTGCAGGCATTCTTGCAGTTGTGTCCCAGATATACAGTACCTCATGGGGTGATAGTGGTTTCTCTGAAATGTTGGTATGAGAAACCTCTATGCTTGGCCCATGAGTTGCTGTGCTATTATGTCCTTTATAAACTTAATTCCTTTGTTGTGCACCCTGAGAAAATTAGCTACACAAATAACAGAATCAATGGATGCAGTTCTTGTATGGATGCAGGAGGATGCCATTTCTTCTGCAGGAAGAAGTTTGGGGAATTCAGCTGCTGGGCCATAATAAAAAAGAAACATTCCACTATATATTTCTTTCAGTTTTGGCCCTATAAAATTAAGGATTCTGGAAATGTTTTAATTTGGAGAGGGAGAAAACTGACAGTTGTCTAATGCTAAATTAAATATTATATCATATAATTCTGAATGTAAAGGACTGAGTGTACATGCATAGGATAGGGCTACACAGGATAAATTCAGTCCAGTTCAGGCAGAGGATTGCATAGTTTTATGCTGAACAGAGGAACCTCAAATCAGAGTCCACTCAAAATGGTCCCCTTATCTGCTGTTCCTTTGATTAAGGGCCCGTACTTGATGTACTTCATACATTTACTCTGGCAACATGATCACAGGACCCAACAATGGCACAAACAACATTAAGAGCAATTTGACTGGTTCCTTTGCTAATGTGATTTATGCCATCTTTTACCAACAGTGCCCCTCAGAACTCTGCATAGGACATACAGGACAGTCTCTGTGTAGAAGAATGAATGGACATGAATTGAACATCAGAAACTGCAGTACGCAGAAATCAGTTTCAAATCAATTCAGTCTACCAGGACACTCTTCAGAATATATGAAATTTGCTATTCTAGAGGGAAAAATTACAGAACAAGAATTCAGAGGGAAATAGTTGAGATAAAATATATTCACATGCTGGACACCCATCTCAATGGATTAAATATTAGCCAAGGTTTCTTAAGCTATTACCAAATGTAATAATTATGTTACTATCTACTATTATTTTCCTTCCAACGACCAGACTCATCTTTTCAGAACAAGACTCAAAGGTAAAGTCCATCATTCTCTACATTACCACATGTTGTTCCTCTGTTGTTTTCTTTAATCATTGTTACTATTTACAAAACAAGACTTGAAAAGGACTGAATATCAAACAGGGGTGTTAAATCATTTCTAGGTGTGAAATGCAACCCCAAACCACTGTCCCTTTAACCTTGCATTAATGTTTTACCCTGTAATCTCTGTATTCTAACTCTGAAGTCTGATGAAGCGGACGGTGCTTCATGAAAGCTTACATTAAAATTTAGCAGTGAGTCTTTCAGGGGCCACAAAGTCTTTTTTCTTTTTTGTGTGTTTCTTATTGAAAAGGTCAGATAAGTATCTCTCTTGTAACCTCTCAGCAAAGATTCCATGCCCTTCCTTACCCTGAGAGGGTAAAAAAAGATTGCATTGGTAAATTCAGAAATTCTGGAATAATGACTCTGGTTTCCTAGGGATTTCCCAGGGAGATTATGACTAGAATTAATTGAACCATATTAAAAATGATAGTTACTTTTAGAAAAGGCAAGGGGGGGCAACTTTCATTTGTATGAGAAAGGCCCAAGAAAACTTGTAGAGTGTTTTATCTGAGATGAAAGTAACTATAACTGGGATATCCTTGTTATTTTGTTCTGGATTGTTCCTTTTTTCATTATCATCCATATTCTTAACAAGCAACAACCCACCCGCTATATCCAAGACTAAAGGTGTGTGTGCCCACATTATTCACTGAAGCAAGAGCATTCATAGTCCTATTTTTTTGGTAAACTTTAGCTCTCAGGGGCTGGGTAGATGGCTCAATTAGAGTTGGCTGGGATTTGTTAAATGGGTTCATTTAAGGATGGGTACCGGTTCTGATATGCCATTTGGTGCAGTCCTTGCATCCACATGGCCTGTGCAGCTCAAGTGACCTTATTGGGCTCACCCCTCTTAAGGACACAAAGAAAACAAACAAAAATCCCCCTCCTGCTCCCTCCGCCTCCTGATATGAAGCTTTCCACTTTTAAAACGTTTCTGTAAAATGTAAAGTGCATCAGCACTGCCCTAATAGGCGTTTTAAAAAACTACTTTGCTTCCTTTGCATTTTGCAGAAGTGCAGAGAAAGTTTTTTATTTCCCGATATCATGAAGTGGCTAAGCTGACTTCTTAAGCCATTTAACAATATTGGGAAATTTAAAGAAGCAAGCTCTGCTTTGGTTTGTTTGTTTGAAAAAGCTCTATTAGCCTTTGCCCTGCTTCGTTTTGAACTCCAAGACTAAACTTACCTGTTGTTCCTTTTATCTCTTGACTCCCTACTTTAGCATTCCAGTCCCTTATAATGACAAGAACATCTTTCTTTGGTGTCAGTTCTAGAAGGTATTGTAACTCTTCATAGAACTGGTCAATATCAGTCTCTTCAGCATTGGTGGTTGGTGCATAAACTTGGATTACTGTGATGTTGAGAGGTCTGCCTTGGATTTGTATTGAAATCATTCTATCATTTTTGAGATTGTATCCCAGTACAGCTTTTCCAACTCTTTTGTTGACTACGAGGACTACTCCATTTCTTCTATGGGATTCTTGCCCACAGTAGTAGATATGATAATCGTCTGAGCTGAATTCGCCCATTCCTGTCCATTTTAGTTCACTGATGCCCAGGATGACAATGTTTATTCTTGCCATCTCCTGTTTGACCACATCCAGCTTCCCAAGGTTCATAGATCTCACATTCCAGATTCCTATGCAGTATTTTTCTTTGCAGCATCGGACTTTCCTTTAACTCCATGGACAGAGTTATCCTACTCTCACCTAAAAAACAAGAGCCCCTGAAGGGACACATAAAGGCAGGAATGCCCGGGGGATGCGCTGGCTTATGCTAGCACTTATGTTGTCATTGATTGCTAGCAAGAAGAGTGAACCAGCCCATCCCCACCGTGGACCAAACAGCGGAACAAATGTCTGTGTATTCAACGGAAAGACTTTCAGCTGCTTTGCATAATTACTACAGCTTTTGTCAAAGCACATAAGTGCTAAAAAAATTAAACAAGCAATTGGCCGCATTAATAAGTAACCTTAATTTCTTTATAATATCTTTTTTAACCTTTATGGAAGGCACAGATATCTTTAGACTAGCACAGTTCCAGTCTGCATGGTAAAGAATGCAATTCCATTTGAATGCGGGTGGTTGTTGTTGTTATTATTTTGCTTTTCCTTATTAAGAAAAAATAAACTCAAACCTTTATGTGGTTTTGTGTTTCTCCCTCTCACAAGAATAGGGATTGTAAGAATGACCCAGTCTTTGTTCCCTTTTTAAAAAGATCTTCCTTGTCATCTTTCTCTCTTCATTTTTCTTGTACTCCCAATTTAGGAAAAGAAAATGAGGAAAAGGGAGAACAGCTATGAATGTGGGCATTATGCATTAAAAAAATCCACCACTATCAGGAAAACTGAAAGTAACAGACAAACCTAAATCTGAAAAACAAAAGTCCCCAATGTTTAAAGTGGTGGAACTGCTATTATCAAGGCATCAGCTGAAATATCACAGAATTGTTAGGCTTTTCCTGGTCTCCACTTAGGGAAAGAATTCTCGGGGTAAGAAATGTGGGTGGTAGTTTGTTCTTTATGTACAAGATGTTGTTATAGCTTTGGCTGTTTTCTCTACATCTTCTCACTTTTGTCAGCTGGCACCAGGGCTCAGTGGTGGAGTCTAAAGTTATTTATATGGTGTGTGTTTTGTGGAACATCAGCACAGCAAAAAGCCAAGAACAGAGGAGAACCACTGAATGCATGTGTACCACTTTCTGGTTCTCTGGGGCTATATATATACTGTATACACATATGGGACTATATACATACATATACAGACATGTGTACATAATACAAAAACAAACTTTGCAAACGTGTTTGTATAGATATATAGATATCGATAACAAAACAACCATAGTGATAAAAATGGATGCTACAATTTGCAAACCCCAAGATCTTTTCACCAGCACCAAAGCAGGAAGTTGTTTGAGGAAATAAAGAAGAATCCAACTATCTCTTTGAAGCCAAGTGAAAATAAAGTCCCAGATATATTTATCAACCAAGGTAGATCATCAGCATAAAAGAATAGGCTCCATATGCACAGTCTCTAAAACACTAAAATAAAATGCAAACATGTAAGATCATTGTGTGGATCCAGTGCTCCATCTGCAGAAAATTCTAAACCGAGGTGGTAAGGGCTTATCATCTTCTAAGGGAATATCAGCTACTGCCTCTCCAGCTCTTGCACTTTTTCTAACTCAAATCTTGAATCGCAGCCCCCTCTAGAATTTTGCCACCCACTGGGCTGAACCAAATAGCCCTTAGGGGTTGCACATGCACTTGGGCTCATTGTGTCATTTGGAGTGAGGCAGAGGACAGAGCCCCAGCACCTTGACTCATGGGTTTTCTTGTTCCATAATCTCTGGTAGAAATGGGAGCAGCAGAAGTGCAAAGCCTAGAAACATTCCCTTTGTGTGCCATAGGTAAAGCCACACAGCATACTAGCCCTACGAAGAATGGTAGTAAGCACTCTAGCTTCCAAGTACATTTCGTTGCCTGTCCACCCAACAAAAATATTTTCTTTTCCCTGGCTTGTGGTTGCTGCATTGCCTATTTAATTGCCTCTTCCACAGATCCTGGGCCCATTCACAAATATTTTCATGCTGACCATTTCCACAATCAGCCAGTCCAGATGCAATTACAGGCTTCTCCTGACCTTTGCCAGCCTCATCTCCGTGATATCGTCTTGAAGCCATTCTGCTTGGTGGATCTCTGAACTTGTACTATACAGCTAAAGGAATGTAACTAAAAATTTAAAACTCTGCAACAAATACAAGGATATTTTATATGCAAAAGGGGGCATTAGGAGGTTGAGATACATGCATCTCAGCTAAGGGGCAAGTGAGATGGGATTTGGTACTCCGCATGTGAAAAACGGATGGTGTAATGGATTAAATGAGGTATTAGGACTCTGGAGAAGAGGGCTCAAGTCTCCATTCATTCACTGGGGGAGTGGAGCTGGTAAACCCACTCCTTAAATACTATACTTACCTTGAAACTCCCGTCAGGGTCACTGTTAAGTCCATTTTGACTTGATGGCACATCTTTCTCTCTTTCACACACAAGACTAAACAAGAATTTCAAAAGAAAACCATCTTCTGCTTTACAGAGGACAGCAAAACCCTTGCCTGTGTACCCCTTGAAATGCTACAGCTCATTCTAAAAAAAAAAGGGGGGGGAGGAGGTTCTGTTTTTGTCCTGATGCAAAGCCTATACTCTGGATAAAAGGCTCATATAGGGGTAAAATATAGAGAAGCAAAATGGGTTCCCACAGGTAAAAGTGTCAGACAACAGAACATTTTCTCTCCCTGTCAATTTAACTTATATGCATGACACACCATAGAGAAAGCTGGAGTAGATTTAGAGGAAAGAGGAGTGAAAATTGGTAAAAGAAACACTAATAGGTTAACTGTGAAGATTCTCAGTCATTCAGGGGAAATTATCTGCAAGTTGAGTCATGGCAACTAGACTTCTTTCTTATTAGGTTGAAATATTTTGCTACTCATTTGGATTGAGTATTTGGATGAGTAGCAAAACATTTCAACATGATAAAAAAAGAAGTCTAGTTGCCATGACTCAACTTCCATATTAATAGTTTAAGATATGCAGATAATACTATATAAGTGGCAAAAATAGCAATGATTGAAATTAATGATGAAGGTTAAAGAAGAAGATGTAATATTAGCATTACAGTTGAACATTAAGAACACAAAAATAATGCCTTCAGAAAGATTGTGTGCTATCATGTGGATTCTGACTCATGACGAGGTGAGGTTTTCTCAAGTTGTCCAGGTATAAAGAAATGGTTTACCGCCCCCTCTTGTGGTTGTGCTGTAGGACTGTGCACCTGGCCAAAGACCAGAAATTAATTTTGTTACATATATTTTCTACATCTTCTTCCAATTATCAATGGAGTACTGATCCATCTTCTTCCAGTTAACAAATGGAGGATGCAGCCAAGATATCAGAAGGAGTCTGAGACTCAGAAAGAGAACTTATGAAGGAACTAGATAAGATTCTCAAATGTAAGACTGTATTGATGGCAACCAAACCAAAGACTATCCAGATTAATATATATGGATGTGAAATATGGACAATGAAGAAAGCTGGCAGGAAACAAAGCAGAATTTTAAGAAATACAATGTTGGATGAACACTTAATGAACATCGTGGACCACCAGAAAGACAAATACATAATAAAATCAAGCCTGAACTTTCACTACAAACTAAAATATTTAGGAAATATCATTAAAAGACGAAGCTTACTGCAAAAAAACAATAATGCTTTGAAAAGTTGAAGGGAGTAGGAAAAGAGGAAGAAAAATATGAAATGAATTGACTAATAATCAGGACCTCTAGTTTGCAAAACCTGAGCAGGACTATTTATGACAGGACCTTTTGGAAGTCATTAGTTCTTAGAGTTGCCACAAATTAGAAATGACTTGTTAGCACTTAACACACATGCTTAGAATCAATGTGTTTTTGCATTTATATATTTGTGTATTTACTTATTTCCAGCTCTAAATATTAGTTTTAAATTCTGTGATGCTATACTGAAAGACTCTTGCTGAGGAAGCAAAGACTAGGTCAGAGCTTGGCAAAGTTTATTTTTTGGGTTGCAGCTCTCAGAATATCCGGGAGGTTGTGGCTGATGGGGGATTCTGGGTGTGGTAGTCTAAAAACCCCTCTGGACTAAATGAGTTCCCAGATCCCCTTCAGCTCTAAAATCCCGAGTACAGAATCAGCTGTACAATTCTATGATTGTATCCTTTGTGCTTCTGTTTTTACAGTTACTTTTTATTTCCTTTCGTGTTTTGCAAAGAAGGTTGTACAGAGATCCAGCCGTTTCTTCTCTCCTCTATTTTCTGTATTGTTTCCGTGATGCTAGAGCAAGAGGAATGAAGAAAGAGAGACCCAAAAAGAACAAGCGATGAAAACACGAGGATTTAATCAGAGACTGCTTGCCAGATTCTCTACCCCACTCCATCTAATCTAGGTATGGGAGGGATGGAGAAGGGAAAGTGACAATGGGAATTTGTGCAAGGACTGGAGAGAGAGACCCTTCTAAAGAATGAATGGCCTTGTGGGGGAAGGGCTGGCTTTGACTGCAAATAACCTCGGTGGGCCATAAAGCTGGGGGTCTCTGAAAGGGCACTGAGCTGCTTACACAGGCTCAACAGCGAACATGGCCTGACTGAGTAAACACCTTTTTCAAAGCTGATTAGATGTAGCGCAGACAGACATTTCACTGATGCAGCTTGCGCCTGAACAGTGCTGTAGTGATGGGGCGCATTCGATCTGTTGAATTCCTACCTCTTCACAAAGAAAAAGAGAGAGATGAAACAGCTTAAATGGGCTGCATACTCTAAACCTTTTGGCTGATTTTTGGAGGAAAAATCTTGAAAGAACACAGTGTTCATGATTTTCCCTTGGATCCAGAAGGAGCTGGTTTTAGCCTGTCACATTTAACCCTTCTTATTGGGATGTGAAAACTGATCGTTGTTTTTTTTTTTAAAGAAAGTTGTCTTTATGCAGTTCTATTGACCTGTAATTGTTTTCATGATAACAAACAACAAGTAGCTGTTCTAAAACGTGAGGTAAACGATTCTCATTTGTCTCCGTGCATTTATTTAAAATGTGCCCCCAGAAATAATATGGATGGCAACGGTTGAATGGCTATTCTAGTGCAAAATTTAGTAATATAACAGTATAATATTATACTGTATATCTTTGCTCAGAATTCAGTCCTACATAGGACTTGACAGGTCTGATATGAACCTGATGGGAATGGTTAATACAGTTTTGTAATACTAGTTGTAAAAAGCCTGAAATACTGTAAGTAATTGTAAGGATTTATGTAAAGAAAGCCTGTAAAATAATGATTTATACAGATGTGGAGATACAAGATATACAAATTGAATTGCTTTGATTTTTTTTTATTGCTGTACTCTACCCTGAGAGTACTACTACATCCATTCCATGGATGCTTCCAGTTGCAACCAGATTATTTGCTAACTCTTAGTTCTGGTAATGTTGGTGTTTAGGGAATCACTTTCTCCACTATGATATCTGTATTCGGGTATTCGTCTTCCCTCCATGCAAGAAGGTCAGTGTCAGGGTTTTGCACAAACAAAATCCCAGCGTTCCAGAAAAATGTTAATTCCTACTAATATGTGGCCAAAAAGCTGGACATCTGCCAGCCGGTACCTGGCTCCCGTCATCCCCAGAGAAGCCTTTGATCTGAGCAACTCCCAGGGAACAGAATTTTCTTCTTGCTGAGGTAAACTGGCTCTTTGTTGAAGAGATCAGGCCTTTGGGCTACTTACATGGCTGCTTTTTGAAATAGGCATTACCCCAATTAGCCAAATTGACAAGTAGCAACTAGGATCTCTCTATTACTCTTACACCAATCCTTCAGGAGGTTCCCCCCCCCACCTCATGCAGGCCTGGTCTTATCATTAGGCTAGGGTTACCAGACGTCATTGTCCTCTGTCCGTCAGGCAAAGATAAAAACCTTTAAAATGTCAGGCTTTTGTATATTTTATGTTATAATTTTGGATGGGGGGGAGAGGTCGAAGAAACCCCCCCTCCCCCTGTTTTTCCCTGGGCAGAGTGCGAGCGGCCGGGGGATCCTACAGCCGGGCCAGGGTGGGTTCGGGTACAATTGGCTGTTTAAATAATGTTTTTTTGGTATTTTGGAAAATAAAGCCTCCATTGAATTTATTTTTATTTTTTAACATGACTGTTTCTTGGTTGGTTCACTCAGAGACATTTATTGGCAGCTATTGTAATAAAATTGCATTGATTGCGGGTTTAATCCAGAACGCTTCAAATGAAACATTCAATATGTCCTCCTGTGTTCTCTTTTTTGTCTTTCTATGTCCTCCTTTTGGTACCCATGTATCTGGCAACCCTACATTAGGTAGAACGATGCAACTAACACATGAGCTGATGTTTGGGACTTGGTGGCAGTGGAAGTCCCCCCCTGACACTCCTCCATTTCTCTTGATCCCCTTGGCCATTCCTCTCTCTTCAAGCTCTCCTCTAAAAGATCCCTACCACCTCAAGTGTCATGGAAGACCCTGTCCTGCAGTGGGTGTGGAAGTAAGGTGCAACCATCAATCTATCTGGCTTCTTTACTTGGAACTAGGGGTTGGGGTGTGGACGGTTTTCTTTGGCCTCAGGCAGCAAAATGTTTCGGGGTGTTTCTCTTCATTAGTTGATTGTTGGCCAGTAAGTGTGCTAATTGGCCTCTTGAAATGGCACAGTGGTGGCTGCGTACCTGCAACTAAATTATACTAATGGTAAGAAAGCTATGCAGCTTCTTTGGCACGCCTAGCAGGAAGCTGAAGGCCACAGGGATGCCGCTGATAAAGCCATATCTTTCCACAAGTTGAAAGAATATTGGGAGAGAAAGTTGAAAGGGAGGATAAATACATTTTCAATGAGGTATTCGTTTTACAGCAAAGAGTGGGAAGGGGGCCCCCCCAAATCAGGGTCTGATCCAGGATGTATAAATTGCTACCAGGTGCAGCAGAACCCCGACACCAAACCGGTCCCAAGGTTATGCTCCTTGGCGTTCTATAAAAAGTATAAAAAGAAGGCGTGCTTCAACACCAGCCGCAGTCTTCTCTCCTTCCTGCACCACCACCTTGCTCTCCCCTCACTTGTGCTTAATGTGTCCTTGGCCCTCTTCTGTTTACAACGCTCTGTTTGTTCTTCCTTTACACATACTATGATGATCCGATCCCTGTTTTTCTTTGCTGCCTTCCTGCAACAGACTAAGGGCGCTTAAGAGATAGCAGAGATTTGATAAAAGCATGCATCTGTTCATTTAGTTTCAAGCTTGAAAATTTGAAAGAGATAGCCGTCTCAGTCTGTGCAAGCATATCAAGTAAAATCCAAAGAAACAAAATAAAACAAGCCAAAAACACAGGAGGCGAATGCAGGTTGAGTCATTGCTAATTAACCTTCATGTTACTCTACCATTATTATTTTTTGTTGTTTAGTCGTTTAGTCATGTCCAACTCTTCGGGGCCCCATGGACCAGGGCACGCCAGGCCCTCCTGTCTTCCACTGCCTCCCAGAGTTGGCTCAAATTCATGTTGGTCGATTCAGTGACACTCTCCAACCATCTCATCCTCTGTCGTCCTCAGCTGAGTTTCACTACAAATTCTATCATCCTCAGCCAGCATGACCATGAGTTTAAACAGTAATGTCTTTCTCTCATGTCATGTAGCCCAACAAGTTCTCAGACCCCCATGTTTCTTTGTCACCTAGTTTAATGAAGAATTATGGAAACTATGAAAGCTTGGACAACGTAGTAGTATTTTGTCAACTGTGGATATTATACTAACCAGTAAGTGAGGGCAGTCAAGTAGGAGACTAGCGCTCCCTGCTGGTGCATTTTTTTGATTCTGACCACTTGACATGGAAGAGCCCCTTAAATATATAGGGGAAAATGAAGGAAAAACACATGCAGGTGTGATTAACATTTATGATTAATGAAACTTAATCCAGCCTTGAAACTCTTAATTAAAAAACAAATTATAATCCCCCAAATTAAATGAGATTTACCTCCGATGATATATATTTGTTGATACATGCTCTTACCAGGACGTGGTGGCACTGCGGGCTAAACCGCAGAAGCCTGTGCTGCAGGGTCAGAAGACCAAGCAGTTGCAAGATCGAATCCACACAACGGAGTGAGCTCCCGTTGCTTCTCCCAGCTCCCGCCAACCTAGCGGTTCGAAAGCATGCAAATGCGAGTAGATTAATAGGTACCATCTCGGTGGGAAGGTAACAGCATTCCGTGTCTAAGTCACACTGGCCATGTGACCACGGAAGATTGTCTTCGGACAAACGCTGGCTCTATGGCTTGGAAACGGGGATGAGCACCACCCCCTAGAGTCGAATACGACTGGACAAAAATTGTCAAGGGGAACCTTTACCTTTACCTTTTACATGCTCTTAAGTCTCTTCTGACTTAAGATAGCCCTATGAATTTTTGACCTCTGACAAATCTAGTTGCCATCAGCTGTGATCAGGTCTTACAGGGTCAAAGTTTTGGCTTCCTTTGTTGAATATTTACACAGAGAGAGGTTTAAAAACCTAGATATCTCTCTCTCTCTCTCTCTCTCTCTCTGTGTGTGTGTGTGTGTGTGTGTGTATACCTACTGGTACGAAGTCAGATGTCTGGATGGTGCAGATTAGATGTAATAAAATAATGCTTTTAATAGAAATGGTTAGAAAACCATCAATATTCATGTATGAAACCCTGTCTACATCTATTCAGCTGAAAAGTGTTCCTTCACTAATGCAATTATTATGGGCCATTCGCCTCGAAGAATGTGCCTCATTTCTAGTCAACACCATGGGTAGGGATGATGGAGCTTGTACAGGGGAGCTTCTGCATAAACAGAGAGGAGTGATAAGATGTAGGTAGTTATAATCCAAAGACATTACATTTCAACACTCTGCTCGTGCCAGAAAATTTGAAAATGCACCCCAGAATGGAACCGATCGAGGAGTTGACTCATCAAATTCCTATTGGTTCAATGGGTCTGCTCAAGTGCGATTTACTTGAGAGCAACTGGATTTTGCCTGTGAAAGAGATGGGTAGGAGGGTGGTGAAAATGGCGGAGAAGGGCAAGGAAGAAAGAGAGCTGTGTGACATGTGGGCACTTAAAAAAACCATCTTTCCGGGGTACTTAAACTACTGTGTGACCATTGGGTCAGATGGGCAGTATAAAAATCGAATGAATGAATGAATGAATGAATCAATCAATCAATGAAAAACTAAATAAACAAGCTGCTGTGTGAACTGTGACAACAATTTGAATACCCAGGTGTGGTATAAATGTTCAAGTCAACTCAGGACATGCTTCCGTGTGGTCATGACCTTAGGTACGTAAGTGCAAATTGGTGAACAGATTCTGGGCACTGTCTAGAATCTTTGCAACACTGATGACAACAAGACTGTTCTCAGATATAATTTTAAATGATGTGGCCTTATCCGGCAGGAAACCCTTCCAAAACAGGATACAATATACTGTCCCTCAGGCACCTGTGGAAATTACAATAGAGAAGCATTTGTGCTACACTCTCAACAGAACTAGAATAAATCCATTGAATACTGTACTTTAAATGTATTCATATGGGCCTGCTTTAACTGCAACGTACTCTGTTAAAGTAAGGTATAGTTAGAGTAGGCCCATTTGAATCAATGGAATCTATAGAGGGGTGGACTCACTAAATCCCCATTGATTTAATGGGCCTACTCGACTGTGATTTACTGTACTAAGCAACAGGAGTTTAGCCATGATCAAATGAACATGGGCGCCTACATCTTCACTATGGGATGGACAATTCCAGATGGGATTCAGAAAGTAGCTAAAATTAAGTATTTATGTGGGAACTGGGAAAAAGCAAAGCTAGGTTTTAAAAATTGTGACTTTGATAAAGTTAGTTATTTTGGGATCTCTGGGATATAATTCTAATTAATAACTTTTAAACAAAACTTCTCAAATCTGATAAAACTTATTCCAAGAGGGCATTTGCTCTCCTACTGGGCTCCATAAAGCACACTCAGAAGTATTTTCATGTAAGTGAAGGGGGAAACTTAAGAGTGTCTGATGTCATTCTGGGGTCAGGTGGGAATAAATCAATTACCTGGTCAAATAAGTTTACTGAGAGAAATCACCTGCTCCCCTTGTCACTAGCTACCTTCTGTATAATCACAAAGTATTATGTTGACACGACCTCTGACTTCTGTAGCAAACATTACACTGTGTTTTTAAATGACATGTTCAGTGGGTTTCTGGGAAACAAAGGTTTCTAATGATTTAAACAAACAAGATAAAGAGAAAAGAGCCATGCGTTCTTGTGCACAATCCAGCGGGTGATGGATTTAAAGTTTTTCAGGTCAGGGGATTCCTACTCTGATTTTTGCAGATGTTTTCTGGGTATTTCATCTTTACTGTAACAGCGTATAGATGACACACTAGGACCAAAATCCTTTTCAGAAAAACTGTGCATGGGAATTACAGTTGTGCAGTGGTTTTTCTCCTCAGCTGTCCCTCGTGTGTCTGGTTGGGCACTTAATTTTCAGTTGGTGCGAGAGACGGGTCGTGGAAAGGAGAGCCTGCAGTGGGTTGCGGGGAGCAGTGGGGGGGGACACATGACACTTGCTTGGCCTGACATCACCTAAGTGAACAGGATTCAGATGACAGCTGAATTAAATTAAAAAGTAATAGTGGCCAGTTGTAACAGTGACTTTCAAGTCCCTGAAAAGCTGTTGCTTAACTATTAATGGGGTTGGGCAAAGTTGGATGAGGAGTATGATTGTGAGGGCGCATAAGATTATATTCTGCTCAGGAAACGGCCATGGGCAGAGATTGGAAAAGTCCCTTTCTGGGCTAAAATCCAGATGTATGGTCAGTGGCCTGGTGATTCTGGAAGCTGTACTGTAATACAAACATGTTTCCAAGTTTTTTTCTCTCTCTCACTCTCTCTCACACACACAGATTGCCTGCCTACCTACCTACCTGTCAAGAATCAACAGGGAAAATCCATCACACTAAGATTTATAGAAAACTGCAATGAATCTTCTCTTCCTGCCATAAAGATGACAAAGGCTGTAGCAGTTCTGGAGTCACCACTGAATTACACATGGAGACTGAAGCAGCTGAAGACTACAGAAGATGCAGTGTGGACTCTACCTTGGAGGACATCCCTTACTTATATGACCTAGGAATTAAAACACCCACAACAGTTACCAAGTGTCAGATAGCACAACTTCAATACTGTTTTTCAGCTCTTTTCTTTTTTTTACTCAAAAGGAAGACTGGTTGAGTTCATCCTGTTCCCAGGACTTGTCTGATATTTGGATTCGCAGTCTTAATAGAATATTGATCATTCTAACACTTCCAAGGGAGTATCCTAAAACATAAAAGGGCCTACGCAGTCTACTATGGAACTTCACTCACAAGCACAGTCACAAAGTATATGATTTCCCAGTAAGTGTTGCAGCTGTATTTAAATTTTTCAATATTACATCTCTCTTCCCCACTGACTTCCCTCTGTGAAATACTACAAATATGAAAGGTCTATGGAAACACAAGGAGTTGGAGCTGAAAGATACGTGGATGAAAACAGCAGACACTTCCAATCCTTAATATAAAATGCAAAATGCTAATGCTCCCGCATCTCCAGTTCTCAACCTTTGGAGAACTGGACACAGCCAGATGACCTATGAATGGAGAGACTTCCATCAGGAAGTAACAGCAAACCAATGTCCTCATAAACAGAGAGACAGCCTAAACCAATCCAAAGTGATTAGAGAAAGGAAAGAGAAAGGAACAACAGGAATACTGTAGTGTCATATAGTGTTTTCAGACAAACCTTGGCTACGCCACTTATAGTTAAGAAAAATATTAACTTGTTGGTTGACATTTACAGTGATTGATAATTAACTTACATTAGTTAATGCATATTTGAATGACAATCAAGATTCTTGCTAGACCTCAAGGCTATGTTATTCACAAAAACGGCTGTGCGTCAGTCGACCCCCTTAGTGAAGTCAGCAGAACTCCATTCCATGGGCACAGTTTTATTTAGAAATGCAGCCTTGCTTCATGAATACAAGGGGCGGCGGTAAGGAGGTGGGTTGAAAGCAAATCTGTGGAATGGCTAGATGATTATTATTTTTAAGAGTTTTGTGATGGAAATCTGCTTGTTTGGGCTGCAGTTGTGAAAACATAAATGTCACTAGACTTTGATGTGCATAAGCAATGGAAAAGGTGGAGTGTGAAGGGGACATCTTAAGGCTGACTGTGACATTGACCACGTGGCCCCTGCTTGTTTCACCAAAGGGCTCACGCTACGTATCCCACTAGCTGACATCAATTGTGATGCGCCTCTCACATGTCCCCAAGTTGTTTCCCTAGCCTGAGGCTCATGACATATTGTCTCCTTTCGGCTGCCACCAGTTGACCTCTGTCAACACCCTGTAATTAGAAAGATTGAGGTCCAAGCTGAGTATAAAGTTGAACAACACAGGTTTATTGATTACAGTTCGCTTAAACAGGTTCTTCACAGACTTTAATGTATTCATTAGATTAGTAATAACTTGTTTCACTCTTAACTCTCTTAGCTCTCTATAAGTTCCACACTCTTAACTCCTAACACTGCCACACTCTCTAACTCCCACAAACTCTTCCTTCACACTCTCTTTTCTGACTCTCACTGACTGAACTCTTCTAGATTCTGACTCACCCTCCCTTCTAGTTTCTCTGGCTCTGCTTCCCAACAGCTCCCATTGGTACATGCAAATAATCTCCAACATGAACCAGAGCAGGGTAATCACCACACTGACTTTGTGTTTAATTAAACATTTCCACTGACATAAAATAATCAATTAACCCAAATTTAAATTTTATGACCTTTGGGGCACAGTCTTTTAACCCAACACTTCTGAAGTCCTGTGGCACAAAAGAATGAATCAAATACTTGTACCACCTCCAACTCTTAAGGTAGAAAGGAAAAAAAAATAGATTTTCCATTACTTGTTTATTGCTCAAGACCCATGGTGTAGTACAGTCTTCTCCACCAATATGTCTTATAAGAAGATAGGATTATAATCTCAGCTAGCATATCACTCCATGATCACTGCAGCAGCCACGAAATTAAAAGATGCCTGCTTCTTGGGAGGAAAGCGCTGACAAATCTTGACAGCATCTTAAAAAGCAGAGACATCACCTTGCCAACAAAAATCCGAATAGTCAAAGCTATGGTTTTTCCTGTCGTGATGTATGGAAGTGAGAGCTGGACCATAAAGAAGGCTGACCGCCAAAGAATTGATGCTTTTGAATTGTGGTGCTGGAGGAGGCTCTTGAGAGTCCTCTGGAGTGCAAGGAGAACAAACCTATCAATTCTAAAAGAAATCAATCCTGAGTGCTCACTGGAAGGACAGATCCTGAAGCTGAGGCTCCAATACTTTGGCCATCTCATGAGAAGAGAAGACTCCCTGGAAACGATCCTGATGTTGGGAAAGTGTGAAGGCAAGAGGAGGAGAAGGGGACGATAGAGGACGAGATCGATGGACAGTGTCATTGAAGCGATCAACATGAATTTGACCCAACTCTGGGAGGCAGTGGAAGACAGGAGGGCCTGGTGTGCTCTGGTCCATGGGGTCATGAAGAGTCGGACACGACTAAACAACTAAACAACAACGACAAGCATAATTAATGGCTCTGTTCATGGGGATGATGAAGTTCCAGCCCACCATATTTCATGCCCTATATGTTCATCCTTTTCGGTATGAATTCATCAGAAGTGCATCTAGAAGTTGAATCACGGCGACTCAACCTCCAGATAACCTCACCTGGATGACCGACAGTCTTCACAGATATGAGAAGCGCATGCATGAGTTTACAGTGGGTAGGTGTTTTCCCTACCCTATCCTATAATCTTTTTGCTTGACTACCTCCCTTCAGAATTCTTGTTCAAAAATTATTGCCTAGAGTCCTGTTGGTGTTTGCATAAGGCTTGAGTGACCTGCTACAACGGATTGCAGCTAATAGATGAGGTGCATCAAAAGTGTAAGCGCCGCCTTGCTTGCTGAACCCAGATCACTGAATTCAAGCTTTTGCAAGGGGCAATAACTAATTAAACAAGCTTGTTAACATGTTGTATGCTGCCTGAGTTCTCTGCCTCAAAAGAAGAGCAATGAGGGCATTCAGTATAAATGACTATAGCATCTGCACCCTGTCTTAAGAACTGATATACCAGAGGGGTAGCTAAGCAAGCTTTTAAATGATTGGAGAAATAAAGTAAACTGAACAAACATCTGCAACCACATGGGATTTATGTTGGTTATATTAACTTCTTAGGTTCCTGGTTTATTATCATCTTGGTGTGGCCAGAATCGACAGTTCCATCGGATGGAATTGTCCCTTTGGACTTGCTCAGTGAAGCTTTCTGGATGTTGCTTTTTTATTCATTATATTAATTGAGATGAGTAAAAAGCAGAGCTGAGAAAATTTTGCTTTTGGACAACAGTTCCCTCCTGCTGGCTGGGGGGTTCTGGGAATTGTAGCCCCTCTCTTTAAAAAGCTCTGCAAAAATTAATCACAACATTAGACCAACTGCAAGGAGAAACACCAGTACTTGTAATTGTCAAACATTATCCAGATGTTTGTCACAATGTCAATCCAGTACCAAATAGCGCCACCTGATGGTCTGTGTCATTTTATTTGTCCCAAGTTGATCAATCATTCTCAATCAGAATTCACGTCAGAGTTTTAGAGAGACCCATGGACTTCCATGCAGGAGGTCCAGTGATCCATTCCTGGTATTCCAGTTGAGAGAGAGCAAGAGAGTGTGAAATTTCTTCCTCTCTGTGCAAGGCACTTTAGAGAAGCATTGCCAATCAAAGCACGTATTACAGGGCAAAATGGTATATGCCAGCTTCCTGTGCTCTACATGCAGAGCTCTGTAGTACGTAAGTGCCTGAAAATGAAGCACTTCACTAATGCTACTTATTTGGGATTATGCTAATTCAAACAGAACATATTTAAGAATGAGGAAGGCCAGGGCATTGTGGAACAAAGTCACCAGTAGCACTTCTGTGGACTGACAGGTGGGCCATCAGATGTTGATGGACTGCCATTCATTCATTCATTCATTCATTCATTCATTCATTCCCCACCTTTCTCCTTGAAAAGGAGGCAAGGCAGCTCACAACAGTGAAAGCGAACATCTGAAGTTCAAAACAATGAGTAAACGGTGGTTAATGTCATTAAAAGACAATATTTAAAGCTAAGAGCAAAGAGTAAAGAGGCATCTTATATAATCAAAAGGCAATATTAAAGCTGAGAACAATAAGTATACAATTAAAGAAAAAAAAAACCACCAATGCCATTCTGAGAAATGGAAAACACAAGCAGTACTTGAAATCCAGTCAAAGCAGTAATGCATAACAATCCATCTAAAAAAGTCACACACAGGTAGTTAGTTACTGGGGGAAACCTTGCCTGAAGAGAAAGGTCTTTGCATGTTTGGAGAAGGACAGCAAAGATGGGGCCAGCCTGGCCTCCAGTGGGAGGGAGTACCAAAGTCTGGGAGCAGTGACAGAAAAGGCCCTCTCCTATGTCCCCCACCAAACACACCTGTGAGGGTGGCAGGATTGAGAGAAAGAGAGAAAGGCTCCTCCTGATGATCTTAACATCTGAGCAGGCTCAAAAATATATATATATCCAGCTATTTCCCATAAACTTAAGATAGGACGCACAGCTTCCCAATTCCCTAGTAATGTTCATCCTCAACAACTTTGCAAAGTAGGTCTGACTCAGAATCTGGCCCAAGGTGAGCCAGGAAGTATCTTGGCAGACTAGGAATCTGAATCCCAAGTTTTAGTTTGACAAATAACTGTTGTATCACATTGACTGCTGGGTTGCATCAGGAGTGAAAATATTTCAGAATTAGAACTCAGAGGAGAAACAATGTTTGAGAACTAAATATGTTATCCTATGCACATTTTAAAAAGAAGCCTGAACTTTATGGGATGTTTGCACAGGTAAGCATACATGAAGGAATTAGGGGGAAAAAACCATCCAATGTAAAGAGGTGTCACTGGAGACCAAGACCAAGATTATCCACACTCTTGTATTTTCAGTCACTATGTATGGGTGTGAGCATTGGATGGTAAAGGCAGGAAAAAAATTGATTTGTTTGAAATGAGGTGCTGGAGGAGAGATTTGCAGATACCCTGGACTGCCAGAAAGATGAACAAGTGGTTCCTAGAACAAATTAAGCCCGAACTATCTCTGGAGGCAAAAATGTTGAAACTGAGGCAGTCCACCTTTGAGGACATCATGAGAAAGCAGGATTCTCTAGGGAGAAAAAAAACCCAAAAATGCTGGAAAAGCAGGAAAAGAGAAAGATCAAACACCAGATGGACTGACTCCCAAAAGGAACCCATAGGGTTGAGTTTACAATTGCTGTTGAGGACAGAACCTTTTGGAGATTGCTCATTTATAGGGTTGCCGTGAATTGGACGCGACTTGGGGACACATAACAAGAAAAAAGCATCCATTGGATCAGGTTGAAAAAGCGTAATCATATTTAGTATGTACTGCTGATGTCTATTTCCCAAGTTCCCAGTTCAAGGCAGTGCCTGTGGCTCTCCAGGTCCTGACATTTGTTCCCACAACAGCCCTGTGAGGCC
Source organism: Pogona vitticeps (assembly GCF_051106095.1). NCBI lineage: Eukaryota > Metazoa > Chordata > Lepidosauria > Squamata > Agamidae > Pogona > Pogona vitticeps. The sequence continues at coordinate 301,920,610 of NC_135784.1, forward strand.
GGACAGGCTGAAAAAGAGAGATGGTCCCAAGTGTACGTAGTCAGTCAGTTTCATTGCTGGGTGGTGACTCAAATCTGGGTTTTCCAAGCCCCAGCCCTCTGACCACTAGAAGCTGATTTATTGACAATAATTCTGCATTTTTATAATGTAATGTTTTGGAATAGAGGATAAAAACCCTCCCGGGTGCGCGTTTGTTCGCTGTCATGTTGTGCTTTGCTGTTAGGAATTTTAGTTTTTTGCAACGTATACTTTCACTTGTAAAAAGGCTTTGAGGCCCAATCCTTGGCTCGGTCCCTTACGACTTTCTTCGTTTCATTCTCGGAAAGGCACTTTCCTCACGATCCCTTAAGCGTGAAACGAGATTTTTTCGACGACATCTCGCGAGATCGGGAGGGTTAGAGCTCGGCTCCCAGAATCCTTTGCCGTTCCTTTTCCCCGGCGGTAGTGGACGTCTTAAGGTAAGGACGGCGAAGGGTCTGGGCCTATCTTTCGAAATCCCCCACCGTGAGCCTCCATCCTGCCCTGCGGACCCCAGATCTTGTTCCGGACGGAGCGGGGAAGCTGCCAGCTGTTCTATGGCTGCTGTATTTCCACTCCCGGGGGAGGGAAAAAGGGGGAAAACATTTCGCCGGGGTGGGGGTGGGGTAGAGAGGATGAAAAATGGCCGGTGTTGTAAAGGGGGGGAGGCTTGAACGTCCCGGATACGGAAGGCCTTGATGTAGGATAGATAGCACGTGCGCAAAGGGGAAAAGAGAGGAAGAAAGCGCGGGGAGGAATCCCAGGATCGACGTGTGAAAGGGTGGGATTTTTTAAAAAGTCTTATGCAGGATAGACATGGCTTCCGTCTGCCTTTTTTACTTTTAAGCAGGTAGGAAAAATGGGAGCAGAATAGGACCCGCTTGCCTAACTCGGCAAGAAACGAAAAGGGGGTATTACATTGGGAGGGGGGGTGGCAGAGCCAGTGGCATTTCTGGATTTCAGCTTCTGTGATTTTTTAGCTTTTGGTTCTAAGAGTTAAGGATGATGGGAGTTGTATTCCAACGTCTGGAGGGCCACACGAGGCTGTGGATTGTAATGGATGTGTTGCCGGTGAAGAGGAAAGGGGTGATGGTGGGGACGAAACGGAGTCTGAATATAAGGGAACTTTCTTTTGAGCTTAATTGAGGGCGTTTTGTTGGTCGTAGATTGATAACTGCAACAGGTATGATCCTTAATGGATACACTTATGTAATTGAGTTTCTCATACTGTATACAGTAGGGCTGCAAAGTTGTGGATGTGGATCTTAAAGTGAAGTTAACGAACGTGGATTTAAAACATCCGCTTTCCAGATGTTTCATATTGAAACCTGTAGCAAAACAAGCCCAGTGTTAAAGAGGTGTTTTTTTAAAAAATTGAATGAACTGCATTCAGTGTTGGTAGAGGGATGGAAAGAGAAAAATAATTACTGTACAAAATTTCATGCTTGTTTTGAAAATACTGTCAAGTCTAGTGCCTGGGCTAATATTCTGGCATAGCTTTGGTGAAATTTTGTTTGAAAGCTATGAACCCTGGAGAAGATTTTTTTTTTTCCTTTTTTGGAGTGGGGACCACAAAGTACCACCAGGCTTTTATTTCAGAGGAACAATGCATATTAACCTTTCAGTGTTTTTGCTCTTACTGTTTTAACATATTAAAATTAGTATTAACATTTTAATATTCAGCATCTAGGATAATGGATTAAAATGCAAAGTGATTATTGCTGTGAATCTTCTCTTCACGTTAATCTTTGTGTATGTAAATTAATAGCAAAAGAAACATTAAGGATAGACTAAAAGTTGTTTTTTAAGGTAGAGGTTGCTTTGGTAGGGCACCTTTAGGTGAAATAATGAAAATACTAGGCCTTTGGGTAGTTTCCCCCAACTCTTTTCATCAGCCTGAAAGCACACCTAACATACTGTTGCAACTTCAATATGTGTCTTACTGTTCTAGGTAAGCCTTGAAAATGGTCCGCTACTCGCTTGATCCAGAAAATCCCACAAAATGTAAGTAATTTTTTCACATACATGGTTCAGAGACTTAATTTTAATTGACATTTTTGAGCCCTCATTTTTTCTTCTTCTTCCTTTAGCATGCAAGTCAAGGGGATCCAACCTTCGAGTCCACTTCAAGGTATGTGAAATCTGACTTTGACCACTCTGCTTCCAAGGTACTGAATGCAGAAAAGGATATAACTTGAGCGTTAAAGCTTACTTTGAGATATTTAGAGGAATCCAGGAAAATAAAGCTTTTAGAGGCTTCATTTTGGATCCACCATGAATATTAGCCCTTTTCCCTGGAGCTACAGGGTAATCTTGCTATTTCAGACCTCTACACAAGAGTTGGTAATTGTATGCCTCTGCATTGCCACCCTCTTAGTGTGTCTTGGCCGTATTAGCCAGGTTATTGCAACTCTTTCCTCTTCTTGTTTGTGTTGGTGTCACAGGCATCTTGGTGCTCAAGATGTCCAAATCTATGACCTGTGAGAGAGTCACGAGGCCAGATACTGAGAAAAGTGTGAGGTTAGGGTCTATTAATCAGGTTTTGTCCTACCGTCAGTCACTTCTGTGTTGTCAACCATGGTATTCCTTAATGTTCTTTTAATTATGACTTCACACAGTTTTCCATTATTTTCAGTTGTTGGAGCGTATGTATTCTTTCCTTCCCTCTTTTTCACTCTTCTTTGTTCCTCTATATAAAATAAATAAAAGACCCAGTGTGACACAGAGAATGGAGTGTTAGAGTAGGACTTGGGAGACATGATTGGCCATGGAAACTCACAGGCGAGAGGCGACTTCTCTAGATTTATTTGGGTGGCTATAGAAGCTTAGGTTGTCATTGTACACTCATTGCTTTCTGGCTGTAACTGAATATGTGGCTTCTTATTTTTGGCATATACTTGAAGAATACCCACTCCTTGAAGGTTTCTCAGATTTTGAAAGCCCTCTTAGAGTCTCCATAAGTCAGAAGCTATTTTATGGCACATAAAGTACAAAACAGTAATGTTGGAAGAAAGAAAGGATGAACTCCAGGAGCAGGAAAGGCCATAAATAATAATAGAACATGTATGTAGTTTTATCCGAGTAGCTCATTTTTATACATTTTGTTTGGTTACATGATTTGTGGAAAAGATTTCAACAGTTAGTTTGAAATTTCTTGGTGGCAATGCGGGAGGAAATCATCCCCGGGGGAATATTTCATAACTGCAATGATGACCAACTTAGGACACCTTTGGATTCCTCATGAAAACAGCTAAGTGGATCTGAGCAGTTAATTTTCTAGATCATTTGGTGGCTGTAAAAGCTTAGGCCCTTGTTGTATGCTTAGTATCTTCTGGCTGTACTTGCATTAGGTGGGTTTTTGGTTTTGGGATAGAAAGCCAATTCTGCAACTATCCTTCCCACTTTTTTTTAGAACACACGTGAGACTGCCCAGGCTATTAAGGGTATGCATATCCGGAAAGCCACCAAGTATTTGAAGGATGTGACTCTAAAGAAGCAGTGTGTTCCCTTCCGTCGCTACAATGGTGGAGTTGGCAGGTGTGCCCAGGTACGGATTTAGGAAATACTTGGGAGGAAAGCATTGGTGACAATAATGGGCAATGAGATATGCTTTTCAAAAAGCATTCATTTCTCCTACCCATGACAGCAGTATCTGATGAGCAAAAAATAGCTGTGAGAGAGGAACCAAGAAACCTGGGGGTATTAGTGTGTGTATGCGAATATCCCCATACACCCACGCAGCTGGACTTAACAAGGATCTGGCCCCTGGGGCCGGACTGTTGACTCGTGTGTCCAGTGGCAGCAGTAGCCCCACTCATCTTTCCAATCGTGCCTGGAGGGCTGCTCTCCCCAGTCAGAAGCCATGCAGGGAGACTTGTCCTCCCTCCCCTTACCTGTAGTGGCCAGCTGAGCAGGAAGAGAGTGGCCCTCAGAGTGCGATTGGAAGGATGAGTGGGGCCACCACCAGATGGGCGAGTGGATGGTCTGGCCCCAGGGGCTGGACCCTTGTTAAAAGTCCAGCTGCGCGGGGATATTCAGTTATAAATATGAATACCCCATCTCTAATTGGCAGTGTTAATATTTAAGACAGAAAGCACTACTCAGTGCACATAATGGAATTTGCATAAAGTTAATATTTGTGATGTTATTTGTGGAGATCAGAAATTTAAGGGAAATGAATGGGGATGTACCTTTTGGGTGTAACTCGTTCCTATTGATTGATTTGCTATAGGGGATTGTGAGAAAGATATAAATACTTTTTAAATAAAACTAGCTATGGTTTAGATTTCTAGTATAGAATTTATTTGTGCTTATTTTCATAGCTTTCATGTTCTTGTGTGCTCATGGTTGCTGTGATGACTTTTCTTAGGACACCTTTGGATTAGCCATGAAAAGAACATTTGGTTCTGAGCAACCTATAAAAATGAAGCGTGTTTATATTTCATTTAAAACAAAATTGACATTGAACTTCTTGTCTTTCAGGCCAAGCAGTGGGGCTGGACACAGGGGCGCTGGCCAAAAAAGAGTGCCGAGTTCCTTTTGCACATGCTCAAAAATGCCGAGAGCAATGCTGAACTTAAGGTAAAGTTAAATATAGGTGGGCATAGCTTGAAGGTATGGTTCACTTTTAGCAGCAGCGTATGTTGCAGAGTGTTTTTAGTTTTTCATTAAGATTTTGTCCTCTGAAACACTGCAGTGCTTCATTGGAGACTTTGGAAAAGGTGATATGGGCCAAGAGTGACTAGTTCTCCAAAAACTCCAATCCTTTCAAGTAGAGATGCAATTACAAGGGCTCCTGTTACATTTTTTGCAGGGGAAAGGATAAACTATAGTGAATTGTTTCAGTATTCAGTTGAGACCACATTGGTACACAGAAGAAAAGACAGATGCTTTGCTCAGTCTGGGGGTTCAGAAGATGAGCTGTTATTTGGTGGAAAGATATTTTAAAGCCATGAGAAATGGAAGGCAAAATGTTTTCTTACATTAACTGCAGGATTTGTATTGGTGTTTGGTGGCAATGATGACTATCTTAGGACACCTTTGGATTAACCGTGAAACAAACACAGATTCTGAGCCACTGTTGTGTCCATTAGTGGGACTTATTGCCAAAATATTGCAGCTTTTCTATGGTTTGGAAAGATTACACGATTGATTTTGAACTACATTAAGTTAGTCACCTTGCTTGGATTATATAATAAGAAATCTCTAAAATATTTTTTCTAGGGCCTGGATGTAGATTCCTTGGTAATTGAACACATTCAGGTGAACAAAGCCCCCAAAATGCGCAGACGAACATACAGGGCTCATGGCCGCATCAACCCCTATATGAGTTCTCCCTGCCATATTGAGATGATTCTCACAGAGAAGGAACAGATTGTTCCTAAGCCAGAAGAGGAAGTTGCACAAAAGAAAAAGGTATGAAATTAGTTGGCATATTGTATCTGCTTGGGGAACTTTTCTTAACTTATTATTTATTTATTTTATTTATTTATTTGATTTATATCTCGCCCATCTGATAAATCTATACCACTCTGAGCGGCTTATAAAGAGTGGTAGAATATACCAGATGGGCGGGATGTAAATCAAATTAATAAAATAAAATAAATGAAACAAAATGAAAAGTTGTTGTAATTAGAATGTGATTTACTTTTTTTATTGCAATGAATGAGAGCAGCTTTTCCATATACAGTGGTGCCTCGCACAACGATGAATTCACACAACGATGCCTTTTTCTGTTAAATTTGCTGCCTCACACAGCGATGTTTCCTATGGGGGATTTTCACACAACGATCTCCCTTTTCGCTCCTGTAAAAGTGTCTTACAATGTTTGGAAGCTGTTTTAAATGATTGCAATGGTTAGTCCACCTCCTGAAACCTATGCAAACTGATTTTGGTGTTGTTCTGACACTTCGTTAATTTATGATGATTTTTTGTTTTTTCCATTGGAAACCATTAGACAGACCATCCAATGGTTTCCAATGGAGAAAATTCAAAAAATCATCATAAATTAACGAAGTGTCAGAACAACACCAAAATCAGTTTGCATAGGTTTCAGGAGGTGGACTAACCATTGCAATCATTTAAAACAGCTTCCAAACATTGTAAGACACTTTTACAGGAGCGAAAAAGGACTTCGCAAAGGCATTGAAATGTATTGAGTCGGCTTCAATACATTCCAATATAGGAAACATTGTTTCACTCAACGATGTTTCCTATGGGGATTTTCACTGAACGATGGCAATCCGTTCCGATTGGAACGGATTAACCGGTTTTCAATGCATTCCTATGAGAAATGGTGTTTCACAGAACGATGTTTCACACAACGTTGATTTTTTTGGAACCAATTAACATTGTTGTGTGAGGCACCACTGTAGTTAAGTCAGATTAACTACCTAGTTAACATATTCAGAATTGCAGTCTAAGGTATACTTTGATGATGCAGACTTTTCCAAATGTATATTATATACTATCGGACAGAATCCTCTTGGTGTTTCCAAAATATGTGCATAACATGGTGTGGCTAATTGAGAAGGTACTGCACTGCACCTCGGCACCTTGTCAGTTAACCAAACTTAGCCATGGCAAGTTATGCAAGCTGTATAGCATTATGTTTCTGGCCATTGCTTCTTGTAGCAGTTTTAATAAGAGAAATGTTTGTAGTACGGAGGATTATATTTCAATGTGTTTACAGGGAAACTAGAGTGGGCCACGGGTCCAGATAGGCGGGATATAAATCAAATAAATAAATAAATAAATAAAAATAGATTGGCTAAGTATCCAAAAATCTATAGGGGCAATTGTTACAAAAATTTGTACTGGAAATCAAAGAATAACATTAATAATTTTGTAATAAGCATTCGTTTAAATGCATGTCATGTTTGTGCTGGATGGATATTAATTTCTCTCCCCCCTCCCCAACAGATATCTCAAAAGAAGCTGAAAAAGCAGAAACTGATGGCACGGGAATAAACTTTATTCAGTTCACAAAAATAAAATTTGAGGAAACTGTCCAACTCTTCTTCTTTTTTGAAAACAGTGTTATGCAGTGGTCATTGTATCCTCCTTTCTGATAATGTTTCATATACTCCAAAAGCATATTTATATATAAATGCCATGCGTTCAAACGCTCTAATTAGGAGCACAAACAATTGTCAGTGGTGCAAGTCACTGGGATTTTCATCTTGTTTATGGCAGGAATCAGAAACTACTGCGCTTGTTATTCATGTTGAATCAAATCTAACCAAAAGGTGTCCAGTGAATTCTAACAAATCTTACAAGATACAATTATTTCAAAAACAGCATTGAATTGGATCCTTCTTTTGTCTCTGGAGGGAGGGAACATCTCTGCAAATGAGAGCAACCCTGAAGGGAGGCTTGCTCAGAATATGGCTGTTGGTTGTAACACCCATAATTCTTGCTGTAGCACAAATTAAGGTGCTGTACATTTAAAAAATATAAACCTTAATCAGTTTGTCTCAGTATAATGCAGCATGCATACTTTTTTCTGCAGCATGCTTGGAAGCTCATAATAAAGCTGGATAGTAGGCAGCTTCACAGTGTAGGTTCCTGAAATGATTAAATGGTGTGTGTGTGTGGGGGGGAGGTAATTGTAGTTAATAGTAGGCATCCTTCAGTCTCGAGAGACTATGGTCACATGCTCTGTATGGAGGACTTGGAACAGCGTCTAGTATGGCTGAGAAGGCCAATTCGAGAGTGACCATCCCACACTGAAGACAAATACAGTGGACCATTGACTTACAGATGGCTTGGCTTACAGACTTTTTGAGTTAGACTTCTTTGGCCGCAGAATTTAGGTTTGACTTGCAGCCTGAGAATTGACTTACCAGAAAAAAACCAAAATGGAAGAAAAATGGCCTGTTATGGGATTAATCGGTTTTCAATGCACACTTGACTTACAGACTTTTTGACTTGAGAACCGCCTTCCAATACGGATTAAGTTCTCAAGTCAAGACCCCACTGTACAATTTGTCTCCTGTCCAGCTCCCTGGTTTTGCTGGTTTCAGGACTGCCTCTTTGCCTCAGCCTGCTGGACAAGGGTCTCTTCAAATTGGGAGAGGCCATGCTGTACCGCCTGCTTCCAGGCAGAATGCTCAGAGGTCAAGCTTTCCCATCTGTTGAGGTCCATTCCTAAGGCCTTCAGATCCTGCTTGCAGATATCCTTGTATCACATCTGTGGTCTCCCTCTGGGGCGATTTCCCTGCTGCTAATAATACATTAATAATAAGCCAGTGTATATTCCAGCTCTGTTTTGTGTTAATTGTTTTCTGAAATAAAACAAAGCAGTCCTAGCACAGCATTGGAAGGATCCATAGTATTCTGAAGTTGCGTTGGGCTGCAGTTTTCACCATTTTCATCTTTAGAACCATGGACACTGGTCGGTTGCAGAAGGCTGCTCTAACTGAAAATTGTTCATGGGAAATACTATTTAAAGCTTATAATGGGTAACAAGACAACAATAGAAGGCATATATTAGAAATGTCAGTTGTTAGTGTAGGCTTCAGCCCTGAAGATCTTTGAGGATGATGGCTCCTTTAAAGAACATCCTCAACCCCAAAGGTTGAAGCCTGTATTAATATCATGAGATGCTGCCCCTGATGTATGTGATGCTTTTTATAAAGCATAAGAGATTAAGTTACTGCCCTGGGGAAACTGAAATAATAATGGTGTCTTTCCTGTTTGCCTGTAACTCGAGTAAGCAACCTGATCTCTTGATTTAATTCCAATCAGTTCTGTCTGGCATGGATAGTTAACTAGGACTGTGGTAATCCAAAACACCTGGAGGACATGCAGGTTGCTCTAATTAGAGCTTCATTATTTTCACAGGACCAGCTCTATTCAGAAAAGCTGAGGGGAAAAGCAGGTTTGATTGTATAGAAATCAGCATTGATTTTCAGTATAATAAGACTACATGATGTATATTTTGAGCATATATCTGCAGGGGTAAAAGCTGCCTCTGCACGGAAACTCACACCATTTACTGTGAACCTGAAAATGCTGAAGTGTTTTTTTAAAGCAGAAACTACACAGCTGAAACACTTTAGTGTGTTTCTAGGTTAAGAGCTCAATTGTTCCCTTTTTTCAGAGGAAGTTGTAGCCCAGCTGAAGGGACTGCTACAGCTTAATTGGTCTGGACAGATACACTTGACCACTTGGGTGTCTAAAATTACTTAAACATTTAAACCTAAACTTTCAAGCAACTCGGGTGTGATTGTGACATTCTTTTGCTCAAGTCAGTACACTTCAGTGTAATGTTTTATTTTGGATCGCAGCTCATCAGCTCTATTCAGCATGACCAATGGGTTAGGAATAAACTGTAGTGTTTGTAGTCCAGAACACCTAGATGATACCAAGTTGTTGTCCATCCAAAAACAGACATGACTGAAAGAGAATGATATTGAAGGAGATTTAGGATAACTTGTTACCAGAATAATGAGATATTCTGTATCTTTAATGGGCATCAGTACAAAGCAAACAAAGACATGGAATTTTTGTTGTTTAGTCGTGTCTGACTTTTCGTGACCCCATGGACCAGAGCACGCTAGGCCTTCCTGTCTTCCACTGCCTCCCAAAGTTTGGTCAAAGTCATGTTGGTAGATCTAAAATGAAACTGGCATGTGCTGAAACAAGTAGTGTGGGATTTAAGACAAAATAGAAACAGCTGTGCAATAAAAGTAAGATCATCTGGACCAGATTAATGTACTCAAAAACCTAAAATTGGTGATGAGACTTTTGTATTGGAGTATTGTGTGGAATTGTGAATTTAAAAATGGGCTAATGTGAAAAGGAAAAGCATCTGAAATATGATATGCAGCGTTCTATGAATCTGAATGGAGAGGTACTAAGGTAAATGAAATGAGAGCCGGTGTGATGTAATTGGTAGTTGAGCTGGGCTCAGGACAGAAGACAAGCTAAAATTCCTATTTGGTCATGGAAACCCACGGGGGGGGGGGGGAGGAAGAGACAGGGAGTACCAATGATAAACCAGTCTTTGAACATCTTACATAGCTAAGAAATGCTGTTGGGTGTCGCCATAAAAGCAACTGTACACATGAGATAAATAAGGACCAAACATTAATTTGTGATATGTGCCATTAAGCCAGAACCTATTTACAGTGACCCTTATAGAATTTTCAGGGTGAAATATTTAAGAAATTGGTTTTACCAGCTCCACTCTGCCCTCAAGTAAGTTTCCATGGCCAAGGGGCATTTGAACCCTGTTCTCAAGGGCCCTAGTCCCATCACTATCCACTACCCCACACTGGGAATCCAAACATTAATAAAACCCATAAAATACAAAAAGCTTGATTATGTAAAAAGAAATGAAATAATTTGACTGTCGACAGCTGATAAGTAAAAGAAAAATAAATGGAGAAAAGTGCAAGGAAAAAGATAACTGATTTAAAATATTTACAGCGGTTTAGGTGCAAGATACAACTTTTAAAGCTGTTGCTTCCCAAGATGTGAATAAGATGTCTGAAGAAGTGGACATTTCCATGAAAATTCATATTAAAATATAGCAGATACTCTTTAAGGCGCCACAACATTTTTGCCTTTTTTTGTTTGTTTGTTTTGGCCTGATAGGCTAGCACAGACTAATATGGGTACCTTTTTAAAATGACTAAGCAAGTATAGAATAATTTCCACACAAAATGACAATGCTAACCTATGCTTGTATAATGAAGGCTGCGGCACAGCTCCAGTACATGTGCAAAGCGTAGCAGAATAACGTAACCATTAAATTCTAAGAGATAAAGTGAAAGCAAGCAAAAATTGGCAACAACTGAAAGTTTGAGTCTCCTCTTCACATCCCACCATCCCCTCTCTGGATCGTTGGATGCTTTCTGCCAATCACATTCCCTGGTTGTGATTGGCAGAAAACATTCTGGCAGGGAGCAACTATTTTGTAAAGTAACTTGTTTCATCCACTCTTCCCCACCTTCACAGGATCTTGTACTGTACTTGAGGATGGGAAGAGCTGGGTTTTGGCCTTGACGGTTTCAAGGTACCAACAGATGTAGACAATCTCTTCTGAATTCATCAGTCTTTCTCTCCTTCCTCACACAGGCACCAGACACATTTTCATTAAGTACTGGGAATGAATTTACTTTCTTTCTGCCTGATTTCACTCCAGAGGGCCTGCATTTTAGAATGAGGCAGGAGCAGTCAATGCTCCAAAGGAAAACCTCTCTCTCAGGTATTTAGACTCAAAAACCGCAGCAAGGCAGCTCCAAAACCTTAAAGGGAAAGGAGGTACTGTATTTGGGATGTCAACTAAAATTGACGAGTTCTTTTCCTCATGGGGAGATCGCTGTCTTTCTGCTTGCTCCCACTCACACCTGGAGATGTAAGTGCAGGCTTCGATACAAAGTAATGGAGAAGCCATTGACCAGCGACTATAGCAATGATTGATGTATTTAATAAATGGCCTATTGATTTAATGGCCTATTTAAATCAATACATTAATTAAATGTACATATTTAAATCAATACATTAATTCAAATTTTAATGAATGTATTGATTTAAAATACTTTTACACCGCCTTTCCCTCCGAAAAGGGGCCCAAGGCGGCTTACAACAACGAAAGACAGCATTCGAAGCGGAAGGAAGGAAGAAAAAAAAACCCTGACACCTCAAGCGGGTTCCGCAAGTTAAGCAGACGCCTTTGCCTCTCCTGTCATGGCGCCCGCGGCCGGAACCAAATAAACCCGGAAGTGGGCGACATCCGCTTCTTGTGACGTCGCGGTCCCGTTCTGTTTTCCTATTGGGCCCGCCTTCCCCGAGTGACGTCGACGTTTCCTCTCTCCCGGAAATAAAGCCCCGGCCGCCTCCCACCTTCGGAGGTTCTTCAGGCGTTACAGAAGGTCGACTCAGGTGAGCGGGAGGTGGGGGGTCGTTGGCGGCGCGGGCGGGGGGAGTGAAAAGATTCCTAAGAGGGGGCTGGTTTTTTTAGATATCCTCGTTTCGTTTCCTCCCTTGATTTTGGTGTAATCCGGGGGGGGGCAGTGGGAGACAGGAGGGCCTGAGGTGCTCTGGTCCATGGGGGGGGGGGGGTCACGAAGGGTCGGACACGACTTAACGGCTCAACCACAACAAGGAAGCCGAGCCGTGGCCTCTTTGCGTGGGTGGTGCCTTTCCAAGCTTTACCGGGAGTGACCTTTGCCTCAGATGCGCCAAACCCAAAATACGTCGCCGCCTTTTGTGGAAAATGACGTTGGTGATCACGTTGCAACACTTAAAAGAAGTCCAGAGAAAGAAAAGCTATGAATCCGGTGTTTTAATAAACTCCTCCTTTAGGGACTTTTTGAAAAACAAAACTCACCGCTTTTGCTCTTCGTTGCAAACGGGCTGTAAATGGCTAATCCTTTCCCCTCTCCCTGGCTGTAGGGTTTACTAATTAAAACTAATCTAGCTGCATTAGACTTCTTGAATGCACATACAGCTTATTGTGTTAACAGTATGATTGTGTGAAGTATGCTCCATTAAACAAAATGGGGGATAAGTTAGTTAGCTCTTTCCACTCAGTTTTTTTGGGGAAAGGATATATATGACTAGACAAAAATTGTCAAGGGGAACCTGTACTTTACCTTTATATATGTGCGTGCGTGTGCGCGCGCACACACACACACACACACATATAAAGGTAAAGTAAAGGTTCCCCTTGACAATTTTTATCCAGTCGTGTTCCACTCTAGGGTGCGGTGCTCATCCTGTTTCCAAGCCATAGAGTCAGCGTTTTGTCCGAAGACAATCTTCCGTGGTCACATGGCCAGTGTGACTTAGACACGGAAAGCTGTTACCTTCCTACCGAGGTGGTCCCTATTTATCTACTTGCATTTGCATTCTTTCGAACCGCTAGGTTGGTGGGACCTGGGACAAGCGACGGGCGCTCCCTCCGTCGCGTGGATCCGATCTTACGACTGCTGGTCTTCTGACCCTGCAGCACAGGTGTAAAAACCTTTATGCTTCTGAAAACGAACTAAGCATGTTGCTTATTGTTTAACTTTTATCTTTATGTTTAAAATTGAGAGGACTGTAATTTTATGATTTGAGTTTTCTGAAATCTAGGTTTTTAGGGATAACATAATTTTTTTTTATTTTTTTGTTGTATGTGGTAAACTAGTACGGTATGTTAGCTAAGTTCTGAACTGTGGCTCAAAAATGGAAAGATACGCTAGCTCTGATGACAAAGGCAGCAATACTCTGTTTCGAAAAGAGACTTCTGTCACTGCCGTTTCTGCTCAGTGTTGACAAAACCTCTTTCTATGTTCCCATCACTTCTTCTGTTTCCAGAAGTTTACTTTGATGCTGTGAGGGAGAGGTTTCTATCAAACTCTAATGTAAGCAGCCCTGGTAAACTCAGAAAAGATAAAATAGGTTGTGATTAACATTGTTCTTCAGTTCTGTGGACATTCAGCCTGATTTGGCCTTGACTTAGTGTACCATTGTATTGGTGTTACTGCATGGACCCAACAGATTTCAGATAATGCGCCATCTTCCTTAGTAGATCCTCCTCCTTGCTTGCTGCTCTATCCTTGGAGTATTAACATATAAGAAGCATTGGATCTGAGATATTATCAGGAAGTATTTCAGGTGCAATGAATCCAGTAGTCAAGTTGGGTTGAAAATGGCTTTCACTTAAATTTTTTTTAAAATTTGGGCAGGTAGCCAGGACAAAAAGATCCTACAAATTTCATTAGAACAAATTGATTCATAGCTATGAATTAATTTACAAATCTTGCATATTTGGTTTTGCAGTTGAATTTTAAAGTGAAGTTGGGTGTTTCCTCAATAGTTACAGCTGAGAGAAAGCATCACTGAATATTGAATAAAAATGTATAATACTGAGATGTATTACGCATTTTTGTTCAATATTTGCAGCTATGTTCTTCAGAAGAGCACTGACTTGAATCTAAGGCCTCCTCTGAATTAAATTTTTGTTGTCACATTTATCTAGATTAGCATATATAGCCAAATTTTTGTTTTTCTGCTTTTCACATTTCTGCTTGTTTGCTACTGTGCTGTATTGTCTGCTAACAAAAATTAAAGGTCAGCGTCGTCGTTTAGTCGTGTCCAACTCTTCGTGACCCCATGGACCAGAGCACGCCAGGCCCTCCTCTCTTCCACTGCTTCCCAGAGTTGTGTCAAATTCATGTTGGTTGCTTCGCAGACACTGTCCAGCCATCTCATCCTTGGTCGTCCCCTTCTCCTCTTGCCGTCACACTTTCCCAACATCAAGGTTTTTTCCAAGGAGTCATCTCATGAGATGGCCAAAGTACTGGAGCCTCAGCTTCAGGATCTGTCCTTCCAGTGAGCACTCAGGGTTGATTTCCTTTAGAATTGATAGGTTTGCACAGAGAATATAATACTTCTGTTTGCTGTATAAGTGATATTTGCTTGTCCTACGGAGTTAAGTAGGGTTTCTGCCCACTTGCCCATACATTATATTGATTTGGAGCCTTAAGGTCTTCATGGTTTGCATAATCCAAAAAATGTGTTTAGCTCTGACTGACTCTGTTCTTATGTCTAGTGTTCCAGCATATTTCCACCACAGAGCCTGAGACAGTCATGGTGTGCATTCCCTGTATAGTCATTCCAGTTCTCCTCTGGGTCTACAAACGATTCCTTGAGCCATATCTCTACCCCATCATTGGTCCATTCCTCAAGTGCTTTTGGCCTAAGAAAGCAGTACAGGAAGGGTCAAAAGAAGATGGAAAGCCCGGCAGTGAAAGTAGGCATGAGGAAGTGACGCACGAGGCCTCGTTGAAGGAGTCTGATCTTACTAAAGTAAGTATTAGGTAAAGAAAATGGGGAAAAGTATATCTTTCAATGAAGGGCAAGCTAATAAAGTTCCTTTGATAGTGGAAGACATTTCTAGAGTGCTAAATGCCCTTGTAGTACAGTGCTCACCTGATCTTGGAGCTAATATAGGAGCTGCTCTGTTTTTCATTTTGCAGCTACGGCTGTGAATTCCCAGGAGTGTAATTCTGCCTTTCTGCACTAATAGAAAGAAACTAGGTCATTTATTAAGAAACTGATTTGAAAACATACCATGTTTTACTTGGTCGTGTTTTTTAAACCTCAGACAGGAGGGCAGAGGGTAGTTCCTGCTGGTGGTCTGAAATGTTTCTCTTTAATGCTTTAAATCCTCTGTGCACTTATCTTTGTTTAAATCCTGCTGAATATAGTGGAACTTGCCTCTGTGTAAAGTAGCATAATTTTGGAAGCTCTGGTCTGAATGCTCAGTTAACTGTTTTCTCCCTCTTTCCCTGTGTTTCAGAGTGAAAGCAATAGTATGACAAATGGATTTGCTGGAAATGGGCCTACAGAGGTGTCTGACAAAAAGAATGATTAAATAAGCTCATGCCGTGGGATTGTGGCTGCTAAAGACAATAAACTGATATGCCTGTTTTTACTTGGAAATGGCGTTGTACCTCTGGGTGAATAGAGATTTGGGATATGTGTACAGACACTGAGGGACACATAAGATGATTCCTATCCCTATACCTAAAAACCAATTTTAATATATTGTCTTGCGCCTGATGATGTTCGTGTTGGAACATTTTCCAGTGCTATGCTGCTGATCTCTTTTTGCACTAGATAATATTAGAAATTTTAGGCTAAAGGTATTGTTAACACTTTAACTGTCAAATTTACAACTTGTTTCAAACACTTTGTGGAACTGTTTTCACACTTCTAAAGGAGTTCAAGTTCTTAAGTGTTGTAGTGCAAAAAAAGTACCTTTGTAGATACTCAGAAGATAATGCTAACACTAGTAACTAACTTGCTATGCTTAATTCACTTCCACAAAATTGTCCTCTGAGTTGCTTCATGTTTTAAAGTTAATTTTGTGTGAGCACAGATTGATGAAGCACTTTTGATAAGATGGTGGGGTAAAATCCTTTTTGTAGTTTTGACCTGTCAATTCAGATCTAGGGTTTCTTCTTAATTCTGGAGATGGAAAAAAAGATGAAAAATCAACATTCATCTGTATATGTACCGTGGTTCCTTTGTTGGGAAAATTGGTATAAAACTTAAAATAACTTCAGATAAATTTTAAGACTCTTTGTTTGTACAGTAGCAAGCTGTCGTTCTTAATAAAGTATGTTTTTTTTTATGGAAGTTGCACTTGTTTTTTCATTTTCTTGGTGGTTAAAAGTCTTGTGAATAAAGAAGACAATAATGGTCATTAACCAAACAAGAGTCCCTTTGCAGCTACTTTTTACATGTCCTTTAAAAACAAAGAGAAGACCATTATTCCATTACTGTGTGGGAAGATAGGGTGTTATGTGACTTCTCCTGAAAGTGGTTCATGCAAAAAATTATATGGCTTAGTGCTATTTTGAAATGTAGGTGACCTTGGTTGAAATTCTAGTTCAGCCCTTTTAATTTGAATTCTTCTCTAATAAAATACAATTTAAGTCATAAGTGCAAGACCATCATCCATAGAAACCAAAGGTTTAGCGTGAATAATAATAATTTTAAAAAACCCTAGGTGGTTGTGCACCTGATAATTTGTTTTTAAAATACACTTGATTTTATATCATGTAAAAAAGATTGTGTTTAAATGTTGCTGTATCTTTAAGCTTCCAGGGAGAACAATTTATGGGATGGGATGACTGCTCTCATTCTGATCAATCCCACCCAAGCATGGAAGGGGCAAACCTTCCTCCAGGGTTGTGAAAGCGCATTGCAGCAGGAGGTGTGCTGAGGAATCCCAACGACCGTGGCCTCTCTCTGTGTAGATGGAGTGGTTGCAAGGGAGCCAGCTCTGAGAGCTGTACGTATAACTTTCCTTGGAAGACTTTGGTTTACAAACTAATCATATTCCTATGTTGATGCAGTTTTACAAAATAAGCTCTCCGACTCACAAGAGTTGAAACTGGTTTCAAGGCATCATTCATGGGCAAGACTAGTGGCAGCCAAGAGAAAGATCTTCAAGGCAGTTTAACTCTTGCTGATTTTCTCTCCTGAATTTCAAGGCCTGTATGTGAGTTGTGTGGGACAACAGCAAGGCCTATGATGGTTTCATACTACGTACAACCAGTATCCCCTTGTGAACGGAAGAGTGTCCTGTATATTTTCCTTAGACTCAAGACCAAGGCACTATCACCATGACAACAGGGACTGCTTAGGATGATGCATGGTTCCTCCTGGATGAATCCATTTCTCTCCTAGTTATTGTGACCGCTGCAGTTCGCCTCAGAAGAAACAAGGAAACCTGACGGGCAGTCATTGTCTTCCCGATCAGAAAGTTCTGGGACTTTAACGCTGGTGTCTGGCCTTTATGATTAGGCCAAGCAAAAAGGGTGCAAGCTCTCATGATCATAGATCCCTTCTTCAGGTGAGACATGACAAAAACAATGTACAATTACAGGAACGTGATACCTTTAACCAACCATTAAGAATATATATTTTTATATTTTATATTCTTAACGGTCAATGGAAGGTGTCATCTACTCCTGCATTTGTATTTGTTTCCACGACCGTGCGGCCTTATCCTGATTTTTCCTGAACGGTGACAAAAACAGTAGTTCTAAATGTATGAAATAAAGTCCACACTCCCAAAACTATCAACAGAAATACAGTAGTACCTCGGTTTACGAAATTAATGCGTTCTACGGGGACATTATGTAAAGTGAATAAAATCGAAAATTATGTTAACCGAGGCGTTTGTAAACCGAGGTACCGTACATACTACTGTATTATATTCAAAGGGGGTGAGTAGGCCTCAGAAAACTACAGTTCCCGGCATCCTCTCCGAGTATAACGAAAAACCCCTTTCGCGCCCTCGCCGTTGGAAAGACAGGAGGGGACGGAAAACCCTGGGCGGAGAAGGGGGCGTGGCCACGTGACGCCCTCGATCTCCGGCCCCGCCCCTTTTGCTGCTGCGGAGGCTAGCTGGTGACGACGTGGAAAGATGGAGAACGCCTGAGGGACGCCGCCTGAACCATTAAGGAAAGGAGGCGGGGAGGGGGAGGGAGAGAGCGTGCGCGTGCGCGCAGAGCTGTGACCGAGCGGGTTGGGATTACGCACGCCGGCGCGCGCCCACTGGTTTCCCCCCCCCGAGGCGATCCGGCGGGGCGCGAGTCGGGCACGCACGGAGAGGAGGGTGTCACGGCTTTTCCCTTCCCCAGGGGAGCCGGAGCCCGGTGAGTCGCCGCCCCCCTTCTTCTCCTTCTTCCTCCCATTTTCTCCACACCGCCCAAGAATGCTTTTTAATTTTATTTTATTTTTATTTGTTTGCAAGGCTAATTAATATGTCTTTGAATAGAGATTTCTGGCCCAGAAGCAGGATGTCAGTGGGAGTGGGCCTCTAGAAAGCAAGAAAGATAACGCGTGTGTAAAAGGGACGTGGGGATGAAGGAAGCAATGACGCGGGTTGGGCAGGAGAGGGTAGGCAGTGATGGTTATGACAGCTGGAAGATCAGGTGGGTCTTGGGCATCTGGGTAGGAGTGGAGAAGATGGCTGGGAACAAGTGTACTCAAGATGGGGTGACGGGAAAGTACTTACTCTTCCCCCCCAATGCACACGCTTGCTTTGTATAGTGTGCACAATATTTTATATGGGTTATACTCTGAAGTCCTATGTGGGCTTCCCCTGAAGTAAACCACTCTCTTCTGAAGGGAGCCTTACTCCTAAATAGGTGTGGAGAGGTTTTGAATCTTGCATTAAGTCTAGATTAAATACCATACTCTGATTTTTGCACCGATAACAGCTTTAAGTCTACCTCCCTGATAAACTTGCTTTAAAAAAAAAGGTGTGAATCCATTCTTATAACCACCTTGGTTGTGAGTATGCCAAGAAAAAAAAAGGTAACTTGTCTGTATTAGCGAATACAGAGTCTGTACTTCAACCATCAGGGTAACTGGAGAATTGGTAATGGTGTCCCCTGTGTCTTAGTTTTGTGGTGCATTTGAGCATTTGTGGAAGGTGGTAGTGCTCCTGTATGGATTAACATGATGCATTTGGGGTTTTGTCTGCTTAACGTTGGTTTTGAGCATGACATTTTCTGGAAGGTATGCTTCTGAACACAAGAAATCTATGTGTAGAGCAAAATGTCTCATGTCCCTCTGAATCGGGCAGGGCGCAGCAATTGTGGGTTTCTGAATAGTGTTGGACTGCACTCCTGTCAGCCTTAACCTGTGAGGGATGGTGGGAGATGTATTTCAGCAAAATCTAGAAAACAATAATTGCCCAAGTCTGCTTTAGTAATTGGGTTTAATATCAGCTAAAATTTCAGTCCAGTAGTGTGGGACTGCAACATGACAGCTACTAGTGCAATCAGTGCCACTAGAATTTTGTTTTGCTGGCAGCTAATCTAATTGATTCTCAGTGTGGTGTAGTAGTGCATCGAGTGACGGACTAGAACTCTGGAGAACAGGATTGGAATCTCCTCTTGCCCATGGAAACTCACTGGGGGAGTGGAAATCATAAAACCAGTCCTTAAATATGTCACTTATCTTGAAATTTGTATTAGGATTGCTATATGTTGGTTCTGACTTGATGGCACAAAACACACGTACAATCTAATTGAAATGCCCATTTGGATCAGGCCTGAAAATATGAAAGAATAATGATAATTGGTGTAATTGTAGGCACAGTCATAGAGCAGAAGAAATAGGTTTGAGAGAGATCTGCATTCTTCTTGAGGAAGAAGAGTTAATGAAATCAGTGTCATTTGTGTTGGCTGATGACCAATATGGGAATGTGAGAACATCTGATTTGTTACAGACAAATTCTTGCCAACTGTGATGGGATTGACAGTTATTCAAACATAATTTCTTCTGCACAGTATGCTACTGAGTGAAAAGGTATCTATCTAGATACAGAGACTTGTACAAAAGTTCAGAAAATAGAATAAATTATTATCAGTGCTATTCAAATTTACAATAGTTTCTCTTGAGCATCTGAATTGCAAATGAAGCCCTTTGAAGAAGAGGATACTGGAGATGGGTGTGAAAAGTCTCATTTTAATCTTGGTTGTGGAACCTAAAGTAGTTTGGGTTAATTACAGTTAATGTTGCTGTCAGCATAACATGGTTAAGAGAATAACCTTTTTTTAGCCCACTTCTATTCTCTTAAATGGTGTCATTTAAATGCTTTAGAACGAGGCATACACTGCACCGTCTGCTACAGGGACCAAGAATCTCTGATCTTCCAGGTGCTGTGGTCTGCATGTCCTATAATTTACTTTCATTGGCCATGCTGCTTGAGGATTCTGGGAATTGAAGTCCGAAATGCTGGGAGGAACAGAGTTTTGTACAGACATCACCTTAGTTGGGTTGAACCTGCAGTGAGCATTTTCCATGCATGGGATCTGCTCTTTAAGTGAGTTACTGTACATTCCTCTTCCTTTACAAGTGTCAGTCATATGATGTGATTACATTAAGTAGTATGAGAGAAATTGGCTGTTAGTTGTCTGTACATAGCAGTTTGCACTTACTGTAACTGTTCTTCACATACAGTACCACTTTATAATGATTTGCATAAAAGTATATTGCATCGTAGTGGTGCTTGCCTGCAGGAAAATGTGTACTGTACAGGATTATATTCTTATTAGTTCCTTGCTGTGAGGGTTCAACCTTGTCTTCCCCTCCCCACACTTTTGGACCCCTCTGGCAAATGCACCAAACTCAATTTCTTGCTTTTTAAACCATCAACATTTACTACAAAACCGTTTGACTCAGTATTAGGATCTTCAAACAACCTGGCTTTCTCCGTCCTCTCCAATGGGAGACGAAGGAGTTTAGGGACTTAGTTTGTAAAACGTTCAGCTTCTCAGTCCTTTCCAAGTTCTGAGCTTTATCCCACTCTGAGTTCAACTCTTTTGCAGGATCCCCTGACCACAGCAGGTGCCATAAGGGCAATGTGTCATCAACCCAGCAGCCTCTTGCCTGGATCGTTCATTTCTGGGGTGCAGTTGCCCACCTTTCTACAGGCAGTTGGTCCCACCTGGGGGAGGGGTTTTCTATACTGTCCTTTCCTTCCTCAGTTCCTCTGTCTGTGCCCTCTTATATTTTTTTATTCCACTCTCTTTTTGTGTTCCCTTCTAGTAAGAGGGTTTTCTGGGTGGGCAATATTTTCTTCTCTGCTTGGCTTCCTCTCAGCAACATCAGCTGTTCCCACTCATGAGTCCATGGGTTTTCCATCCAGATCCCATCTCTTGGGCAAAACATGTTCCTCCTCTTTTCCTTTATAATCCTGGTCTCTATCTCTCTAGCCTTTTCTCTCCTCTGCCTCTCTTGTTGCTTCCCCTCCCCTTATTTATAATGGCCTCCCCTTTGACTTCCCCTCCCTCTCCTGTCCAACTTTTCCCACCTTTTTTCCTCTCTGTAGACTAGTGGCTCCCAACCTTAGTTCCTGAGATGTTCCTGGACTACCACTTCCAGACATTTTAGCTAGCAAAGTTAGTGGTGAAGGCTTCTCGGAGTTTTAGTTTAAGAACATCTGGGGACTCAAAGTTGGGAACTCCTGTAGACCACCTTCTTCAACAGTGCGGCATCACCTTTTCTTACCAGAGCTTCTTGGCACAGTGGTTAAACTGCTGTACTGCATCCCAAACTGTGCTCACGACCTGGGGTTCAATCCCAGGTAGCCAGCTCAAGGTTGACTCAGCCTTCTATCCTTCCGAGGTCGGTAAAATGAGTACCCAGCTCGCTGGGGTGGCAATGTGTAGCCTGCATAATTAACTTGTAAACCGCCCAGAGAGTGCTTGAAGCGCTGTGGGGCGGTATACAGTGCTGCCTCGCTAAACAATTGCCCCGCATGACAGTTTTTTCACTAGACATTGGCTTTTTGTGATCGCTATAGCAATTCGCAAAACAGTGATTCCTATGGAGGAATTTCGCTGGACAATGTTTGGTCCCTGCTTTGCAAACAGATTTTCGGTAGACGACAATTTTAACATCTCCCTCCGCGCTCGTAAACGGGTGTTTTCGGGACCTATGCTTCGCAAGACAGCAATTTAAACAGCTGATCGGCGGTTCGCCAAGCAGTTTTCCTATGGCCGATCTTCGCTAGACAACGATGATTCTTCCCCATTGGAACACATTAAACAGGTTTCAATGCATTCCAATGGGGAAATGCTTTTCGCTAGACAATGATTTCGCTAAACAGCAATTTCAGTGGAATGGTTTATCATTGTCTAGCGAGGCACCACTGTATAAGCACCATGCTTTGCTTTGCACTGGGTTGGTGGTATTTTCCGTGGAAGAGGAGACGGCACTCTGTCAAGCAATGTTGTCTTTCCACCCCCTTTCTCATATCTTACTTCCTGATACTGGAGAGTGTAAAAAGTCATATGGAGCACAAAAACACTGTTTATTGACATCGAAAAATCATTTTTATGCTTATGCCTACATGTTTTCCAGCCCAGCCTGGCAAGCTATCCTTATACAGATCTCTAGGGAAGCTACTGCATATGTAAAGTTCTTGTCATTGTACCTGATAAAAGGATTTGTAGAGTTGGAGACCAGGCAGAAAAAGGCTACCAAAAGAAATCAAGGCATTAAAGGGTTGTTGTTGTTGTTGTTTTTACAATATATACAATAATTGGGACTAGCATAGGGAGAGAGCAAAAGCAGATACTGTATAAATTGTGCATGATAGAAGGGTATAAATACAGTATGGTGCGGGGAAAGTAGATATAAATAAGTTTTTCGTCCTCTAATACCCAGGTTCCTCTGGTCAAGCTGAATTGTGGAATAATTAGATTGTTAAGAAGGAAGCACTGTTTTACATGGCAAAGAGTTAATCTGTGGAATTTCTTATTATAAGATGTAGCAATGACTGCCACCCTGGGTGGCTTTAAAAAAGAAGTAGAGAGATCCATCTAAGTTAGGACCATGAGCTGCTTCTGCTCTGGATAGCTAATGCTGGAGGCAACGTGCTTCTCTGTATTGGTGGATGGAGAGCACTCTTCTGCCTGTGGGCTTTTTAAATGGATCTAGTTCACTACAGTGTTAATGGAAAGTTGGAGCAGATTGGGCTTTAGTTGGCTCTGGTATGGCTTTCCTTATGTTCGTTATCGTTCATAAATGCTTTGGCTAAGGCACCCTTGGGTAGCTTTATTGGTTAAGAGCACAAAAAGACAAGAGATGTAATTCCCCAGATGCAAAGTAAGGAGGCAGCTTGTACCCAATTCCACTCATCATGGCTGAAATCCTGGGCTAACTTTACACATGGTAATGTGTATGTCATAATCAACTGTAGCATTTTTTCATAAATTAAACAAAACTGATCCCCCTGCCCCCTGGAAGGTTCTGAGGCTTCCATGGGATCCTGTTTGTTGTGGGAAAGTCACTGATTGCTGCAAAACTGGGGCTGGGGCGAGGTAAAATCATCCTGTTGATAGCAATTTTCATAAATGAAAGACTCCCTCCCCCCATCCTGAGGAACCCTCCCCCCCAATTGTTTCCCCATGACAAAAGGGATCCCAAGGGAGCTTCAGCACTGTTCCAAGTGCGGGGAATTGGGAATATATAATTTACCAAAACCATTATGTCTGATGACACCATCAGCCTTATGATGCCACTGCAACATAATGGAGCTATGAATTGCACATAGCCATTAAAATCTGATAGACTAGGTGCCCCCATTAATTACCAGTTCTAGTCAAACAGTTTAAAGCTGTTGTGTGCTTGATGCTGAGATTCTTGAATAACCAGTAGAATGGCCTGTGCTGTAGATTCTTCATTGAAGGCCCCTTATTGGGTGCCATGTGACAAACAGCTAGGATTTGCTTGGCGGGTGGCATCATATATGGTATGTGGAGAGCTCTTCCCACAAAGTTACCTTGATATTATTTTGCTGTCAGGCAAATATCCTCCTATTTTCCCTGGCTTTGCACATTGATTTTGTACTACTTCATGTGTTTTTTGTAACAGCTGATTGCTTTTATAGAAAAGTGTTGTGGCACCTTTTTAAAAAAAGAATCCAGATTTATTTCAATGTTAGCTTTTACAGTGTGAGGAAGTAGACTATAATCTATAAAAGTCTGCACTGAAACAAATCTGCTAGCCTTTTAGGTGCCACAAATTTTATTTTAATTTTTCTTTTATACGTCAAGATAATGTCACATCATAGATTAATAAATGTATTAACCTAGGTGCGTTAAAATGAATTGCTAACTAAATAAAGATTTCTTGACATTACTGTGCATCAGAGTAATGGCTGATTGTTTCAGTGGCTCCCTTAGGTTGTGACCTGTATCTGTTTTACACCCTGCCGTTCCATACCATTTTATAGAGACACCACTGGAATAAGAACAACTTATGAGTAGTCACTATTAATGATTTCTGAGGATAAAACGTTTCAGGCGGTGCAGAACTCTTGCAAGTTTTATTCTGGAGCATTGCACATTTTAAGAATCTGGTTACCCTAATAGTTCTTCATATATAACAGAAGGGCC
The DNA here is from genome assembly GCF_051106095.1 of Pogona vitticeps. NCBI lineage: Eukaryota > Metazoa > Chordata > Lepidosauria > Squamata > Agamidae > Pogona > Pogona vitticeps. The sequence goes on from NC_135784.1 coordinate 301,945,059, forward strand.
AGAAGTCTCCAGAAACCGCCGGACACCTCTGCAATAACAGATTGGTCACAGATCTCCATTCTTCGACAATGTACAAGTGTTTTTAACCTAAATTTGAACAAATACTGTTTTGAGGATAAAATGTAGAAAATGTCTAAAAAGGAGGTTTGAAATGGCCCACTTGGTTAGAGGTGATGTGCATGATCACTACAAGCACTGAATTTGTTTTGGTCTGGCCACCAGCCTTGACACTTGTACTGCATTTCTGCATGCTACGAGCTTGCATGGGTTTGTTCCAGTATGTTTGTTTGCTGTTATGTGCTGTCAAGTTGCCTCTGATTCACGGCAACACTGTGAATGAGCAATCTCCAAAATGTCCTGACCTCAACAGCCCTGCTTAGCTCTTGCAAACTCAAGTCTGTGGCTTCGTTTAAGGAGTCAATCCATCTCGTATTTGGTCTTCCTCTTTTTCTGCTGCCTTCACATTTCCCAACATTACTGTCCTTTCCAGAGAATCCTGCCTTATCATGATGTGTCCAAAGCAGGACAGCTTCAGCATTTTTGCCTCCAGAGATAGTTCAGGCTTAATTTACTTTGGAAGCCATTTGTTTGTCTTTCTGGCTGTTCCGGGTATCTCCAAACCTCTCCTCCAGCACCATATTTCAAACAAATAATTTTTTTTCCTGTCAGCTTTCTTAACTGTCCAGCTTTCATAGCCATACATGGAAGACAAGAGTGTGGAAGATCTTGGTTTTGGGCTCCAGTGACATATCCTTACACTTGATGAACTTTTCTAATTCCTTTATTGCTGTTCTTCCAAGTTTCAGTCTTCTGATTTCTTTGTTGCAGTCTCCATTGGGATTAATGATTGAAGCAAGATATAAAAAATCTCTTAATTATTTCAGTTTCTTTATTTGTATGCTATACTAGGCAATAAATACTCCCCAACACACACTTGTTAAGAAATTTAACAGGGATAAGTACAAAGTTCTGCACCGAGGGGGAACAAACCAGTGCACAGTTACAAGATGGAGAATACTTGGCTCAGCAATATTACGAGTGAGAAGGATCTTGGAATTGTTGCAGATCAAGAGCTGAATACGAGCCAAAAGTGTGATGTGGCTGAATAAAGTCAAATGCTATTTTAAGAACAGCATTTTAACAATTTCTGGATTAACAGAAGTATAGTCTCCAAATCCTGTGAGGTACTAGTTCCCCTCTATTTAGCACTGGTTAGGCCTCATCTAGAGTACAGTGGTGCCCCGCATGATGACAATTCATTCCCCTAAAATCGCTGTTAAGCGAAATCGTCATCATGTGAAAAGCAATTCTCCATTGGAATACATTGAAACCCATTTAATGCGTTCCAATGGGGAGATTATCTCGTTGTCCAGCGAAGATCGCCCATAGGGGAAGCAATTTTCTGAGCGCTGATCAGCTGTTAAAATGGCTGCCCCGCGAAGCATGGGTCCGGAAAAGACAGGGCAGCAATTTTGTGAAGCCAAAAAAATCGTCGTCTTGCGAACAAACGGTTTGCTAAGCATGGACCCAATCGACGTCCAGCGAAAATCCCCCATTGATATAACCGTTTGCGAATTGCTATGGTGATCGCAAAAAGTCATCGTTCTGCGGTTTCGTCGTTCTGCGGGGCCGTCGTCGTGAGGGGCACCACTGTACTGTGTAGAGTTCTAGACACCACACAACAAACTGGAGCAAGTTCAGAAGAGGGCAATAAAGATGACCAAGGGGCTGGAAACCAAGCCCTACAAGGAAAGATTGAAAGAACTGGGCCTGTTTAGCCTTGAGAAAAGAAGACTAAGGAGAGGTATGGCAGCACTTTTCAAATACTTGAAAGGTAGTCATACAGAGTGGGGGAGCTACAGGAAGACAGATTTAGGCTGAATATCAGGAAAAACTTCTTAACTGTTAGAGCAGTATGATGATGGAACCAATTACCTTGAGAGGTGGTGAGTGGTCCAATGCTGGAGGCATTTAAGAGAAAAATTGGACCACCCTCTGTCAGATCTACTTTGATTTGGATTCCTGCATTGAGCAGGGGATTGGACCCGATGGCCTTCTACTGTAGGCCCTTTCCAACTCAGTTATTCTGCGATCTGTGATTCCATGAGGATGTACTGTGAATGTGATGTATCCCATAATATTATGGTGTTATGAGTAGTACTTAATTCACAATTTCTGTTCAAGCTCTTAGTGGCTTAAGAACATATATTTCTGTTGTAGCTCTTGCTGCTGTGGAGAAATGATTGAATCAGTCTGTTTGCAGGCAGCAGATCAAATGGCTTCTTGCCACAGGCAAGCTTTAAAATGTGTATAAAACTGAGAACAGCTGTAGATTTTCCACTTTGTGTGTGTGTGTGTGTCCCCTGAGGTATTATTCATCACTTTTTAATTGGGAAGATTTGATGGTGCCTTCAGCCTCTGCTTCAAAGGCTGTGTTGAGCTTGAGACCCTGTGAAAGCCTTTGAAGAGACTAGCATGTTTTCCCCCTTGCTGTAGCCTTGCCACTAAAGTAAGGAGAAACTATTTGATCTTATGAGAAATGCTGACTCTCTTTTGTAAAGCAGACCTTACTGATATGTTGTGTCAAACAATACAAATAGAACATAACAAATGTGCTCTTGTTCTTTGGCAGATAAGGTACTGTGAAAATTAGTTCCTAAAGGAAAATGACAGGGCTAATTCATATGAAAAAATATTTTTTTGCGTAGTTTGATTAGTCTGTGCATGAGAAAGGATTCCTTGTGTGTCTTCGACGGCAAATTGCTTATGCCAGTGAAGTATCTTATTAAACCATACTTAATCCTATGTATGCAGTTCCTGAGCCGTATGATATCCGATATAGTGGTGCCTCGCATTACGATGTTAATTTGTTCCAGCAAAATCGCTGTAGAACGAAAACGTAATGCGAAATTAAAAAGCCGAATTGAAATGCATTAAAACCCGATTAATTCATTCCTAGGGGCTTGAAACTCACAGTCCAGCGAAGATCCTCCATAGGGCGGCCATTTTCGCTGGCTGTCTTGCGAGGAATCTGTCCCAGAAAAGAGCGGGGAGCCATTTTTTTTACCCGGTGGCCATTTTGAAACCGCAGATCAGCTGTTTTAAAATCGTCGTTTTGCGAGAACCAGTTCCCGAAGCAGGGAACTGATCATCGCAAAGCGAAATTCCCCCATTGAAACCATCATAAAGCGATCACTTTTGCGATCGCAAAAAGTTCGTCTTAATGCAGTTTCGTCGTTAAATGGGATGCCCGTCTTGCGAGGCACCACTGTACTTGATTTCTTATCTGTAACGTGCTTCTCTTGTCTTGAGTCATCAATGGATGCATGTAGACTCCACATTGTAGAGGTGTGCAAGTTTGTGTTGTGTTTTTTTTGGACTGCATTTCTCATGATTCCACACGTCTTATATAAATGTTTTCTAGAATGTATTTTTAAAAATCACTCCTTGAAAGCCTACATACTTCTAGCGTGGTGGATAGTTAGTTAGATTTGGTCTGGCAAGAACTGGGTTCAGGTCCTGCTTGGCTGTGGAGTCCGTTTTCCTTCATAAAATAAGGGGAGACTGTGCATGCTTCCTTGGAGTCGTTGTAGAAGGCACAGGTTATACAAACATAATGGGCAGCCAATAGGAAATAGCTTACATAGTTACAGTTGATGAGAGAAATCAGAATAATATTTTGGGATCTAATGTTCCATAGGCATCTGTCACCAGATATCCTCTTTAGGCATCTATCCTCGCAGGCCTCCTGTTACTCAATCTGCTTTACAATCAAGGATATTTTAAAATGTTTCTTCAGCTCTGTATGTTATAGTCCTTAGTTTAGAACTTTATGTTCTGCTTGATCAGACATGACAATCTGGTGAAAACTGTACAAGGTGATCCTTTCAAACTGAATAAGAAGCGTGGCAGCATTCTGTCACACACTTGAGGCACCGATCCTGACTGTACATTCTGAGAAAAAGGCATGTACAGTATAGGATTGGATTGTACAGCATTGCTGAGAAGTGAAGCCCAAGATACAGCTGTACAGACAATGGAAGAATATGGCTAGAAGAATACCGTATTTTTCACTCCATAAGACGCACCTTTCCATAAGACGCACCAATTTTTGTAGGAGAAGAAAACAGGAAAATATAATCTGTTTTCTTCGCTCCATAAGACGCACAGACTTTCCACCCCCCTGTTTTGTGGGGGGAAAGTGCGTCTTATGATGCGAAAAATACGGTAAATGGGTTGCATGGAGCATCCAAGCAAAAGTCATTCCTTCATCAGTTCATGTCCATGCGGAAATTAAACCTGCCTTGGTTTCTGATACTGAATGCTCTGAGTAATAGGGAGGGCATAGGTGGAGGTTTCTTCCTCTTGGGGGGAGACCCGTGCAATATAGCAACCCTAGTTCCATATGCTTCCTGTACATTATGATGACTGGCATTTCATTATCAGCTTTAAAGGCCATTGTAGCATGATTACATTTTGTGGTAATATCAAAGGATGTTTTTATAAAAACTTATTTTCACCTACTATCTTCCTCCTTTTTCTGGGTGTTTCCCCCTCTTTATCATGTGAAGTCACATAAATAGAAGAGCAACCATCTCTCTATCTTCTGAATCTTCAGTGGCTTGGCGCTCGTGGTCCTCTCCCAATGAAGTTTTACTGTAAGATTACGGAGATTGCAATCTTGGGTGTTCAGGTCTACATTTAAGCCTGGGCAGCAGAAGGTGAGGGGCCACTGAGATTCCCCCCCATCAAACATTCAGGGACGTGGGCTCATTTTAGTTGTTGGGGGATGCTTTCATCATGTACAGTATGCATTATTGTTGTCTTCTCCCATCTGAATCTAAAGCTGCATTTGCTGTCCTTTTTCTGTTTAATCTCTTAAAAAGATCTGAACCTATATATATAGGTTACGTTCAGACCTCAAGCCTGTGAGATATGCTTAGAACACTGATGTCTACCAACTGAAGGTCCACCATGGTGGTAGCCCTGAAATTGGGGCCAGTGACTGCTTTTTGTGTATCACTGAACTTTGCTGATGAAGAGAAATGCTTATATATTTATGTTACTGAAATCTCCATTGGAAAAAGACCTTTAGCAGACAAGTTGTGTCCTTACGTTTCTGGTAGTATTTTTCATGCTGATAGAGAAGCTTAGCAAACAGAGGATGAAATCAATAACACTTTAATAATATGTTTCTTTCAGATTCTCTGAATTGATGTGGCCAGTACAGCATTGCTGAAATAGGTGAGAAAATAGTTTCTTCGGTAAAATAGTTTCTTCGGTAGAAATAGGTGTCTGAATTCAGCGTAACTCCAAAGAGTATACTTGTATGCATGCCAGAATATTTCATAGAGATCATGCAAATGTTGTTGTACACAGATGGTATATAATAAGTTTACTCAAGTTTGATATTAATTACTTTTGTCTATCATTGGAAAGTCTATCACTGGTTATAGCTCATCTCCCCAGCTTGTGACAGATGACCGCAAGCAGAATACTAATAGGCAGAAATTTTGAGACAGTTCTCCAGTTCTGCCTTGCATGCCTTTATGACTTAAATTCAAAGCAATTGTGTTAAATCTTTAAAAGGTAGAGGTAGTTTTCTGCTATATAACTGTTTCCTCCTTTATGTTTAAATGTCACATGATTTTTAGACAAGTACATGAAACAATACAAAACTGAAGTTAAAATATAGGTAGTCTCGTAACTTTGAGATGCAGGGTGGATTTGATTTAAATCATGATTTCCATTTTAGAAATCAGATTTTTGGCAGTTTAAATAAAACTTTTATTTCAATTGTCAACATCTGCTTTTTTAGAAATTTAAATTGAGATTTAAATCAAATCCACCCTGCTTCTCAAAGTTACAAAACTTATAAACATTTTTAAAAAAAATAATTTATTATTATCCACTCTGTTGAGAAATAGAAATATGCAACAAAGAGGAAGTCCTGAATCTAGTTCTTCATTTAACAGATATACATATGTAAAAATTCAGTGGTGTCTGGTCAGAACATTTTTGCTAATCTAGTGGCAGCTTTAAAAGAATGAAATTCTAGAATATCTCAGTAGTGAGAAAGCTACTTATCTTCAATAAACAAACTGAACACTGAATTAAAACTAAGGATGAAGGATATTAAAATTTCATTTCTGATCCTTGCTTTTAAAAGCTACCTTAATGTTCTGTGAAACAGTCAATAAAAGTAGTAATTACCATCTCTGCAAACCTTGGAATTAAGTTATTTTCAGTAGTGATGCAGCTGGCTGGGTGTATATGAGAGAGAGAACATTTGTGTGCTAGCGTAGTGATATTATGCAGCATGACAGTATGCTGTTATCTTTCTGTCAGGCTCCTTATCTGTGCTTATTTGCTGAGCAAATTTTGGATGAAATATTAATGCAGAGACTTAACTTATCATTCTTGGAGTTTAGTTTGTGCCTCTTTACAATGAAAGTGGTTTCAATCTTCTAATCCCAAGTAGCAGTGAACTCCTTGTACATATGTAACTTTTTTTTTTTTGCTCCAGTGTTACATCTTGGGTTATATGATGGTGAGAAGAAATTTCAAAGACGCAGTGGGAACAAGATGTAAAGTTCCAACACATATCAAGTCACACTATAGGACTTTACTCGACAGGGAACTGACTCTCTCTATTCAAAAATAATGCAAGCAATTTTCAGTACTGTGGGCTGGATGCCCTGAATGTATGACTCTTATGATTTGAAATGAATTAAATAAACAAAATGAGCTGAATATTAATAAATATTTTAACTAAGGTCCTCTTTCCTTCATTCCTGAGCTGATGATGTGCATTCTTGTAAAATTGTACTGTATCTCTATTTCTTGAGTGCTCACATTGACATTCATGGAATTGGTAGAAAAGGGACTGGATGCTTGCTCTATGTCAGAGACATTAAAACTCAGTTGTGGCTAAATATCAATCATAATTTGGAGTTCTAATTCCATGTGTGTCAATATCTGTAGCAATACTGGATAGAGATGGGGGTATTCGTATTCATATACGACTATCCACCCCCACAAGTGCAGATAACGAGGGTCCGGCTCCATGGGGCCGGAGAGTCCACTCACAATTTCGCCGTTGCCGCAGGCTCCATGGAACCTTCCTATCGCTCCATTGCTCGTGATAGATTAGCCAGTCCTGGCAGAAGGCAGGATGATGAGCATCTCTGCCAGGTCGCAGAGTGGCTAATCATGAGAGGTCGGTCTGGCCCCAGGGGGCCAGACCCTCGTTATCTGCACCTGGGGGGGGCACTGTATTCGTATTTGTATATAAATACAAATATCCTCATCTCTAATACTGAATATAAGAATCACTGTGTAAAGATGTTCCATCTGTGTTTTACCTGCTGGTTGAGATGCCGTATTGACAAGAACTCTGCTTCAGCTTTTGGTCATGGTTCTCACGCTTTGGCCTTCTGGGTGTTATGGTGTACAAGTCTCAGAACCTCTATACATTAGAAGTATTGGTTGTGAGTTCTGAGGCAGCAGAGTCCAAATATTTGAAAGGAACAGTTGAAACCACAGTTTCAGATCAGAGGTCGCTGGGTTGGGTGGGCAGAGGGATGGCTGGATCTTCTCAAATTATTTTGCTAGAAATCCGTCCACTGGACCCAGATGGAACATGGTAGATCAGACTATAAACTGTTAACAACAGTCCTCTGTATGCTGTATATCTGGGATAACTTGTATGAACAAGCTCAAATCTACATCTGAGTTGCTGCAGATGAGGATTTGTACAAGAAAGATCTACAGCTAGCCAGCGGAGCTGCACAAAATCAGGGAGGCCACCAATCAATACTCTCATTTTACATAAGGAATACTTGAAGCTTTACTTCTTATTTTTAAATTGCTGATAATAAGAATAATAAAAATAGGGAAAGGAAGCCTAGTGTATAAACTAAGCTTAATTTCCACCTTTTCCAATATGGAGTTTACTATGCTCCTTTATATCGCTGTTCCTATGCAGGGAGAAGCTATATGCTTTGATGTAAGGCAAGGAAAGATGTTAAGGCATCAGGAATCTTTTGTCTGTGGAGAACAAAGATATGAAGGAAGGGAATGAACTCTACTCCTTTGAGGGCGAAATTTGCTCTCAGTTCTGAAAGTTCGCAGATTCCAATCTCCCTTGAAGTGACACTTTCGCCTGCTGGGGAATTACTCCTGCTTAGCTCCAAAAAGTAAAAGGCCTACAGCTGGAAAGAGACTGGGGCTGAGCTGGAGCCCATTTCTCTGTGTGCCATGTGATTGCCATGAAGTAGATTGGTGGTCCCCAACCTTGGGTCTCCAGATGTTCTTGGACTTCAACTCCAAGAAATCCTGGCCAGCAGAGGTGGTGGTGAAGGCTTCTGGGAGTTGTAGTCCAAGAACATCTGGAGGCCCAAGGTTGGGGACCACCGAAGTAGATCACACTGAACTGCTTCACAAGTGTTTCAAATTGAATTCTGTTGAAGGAGCCTCATGGTGCAGTGGTTAAACTGCATTTTTGGAGCTACGACTTTGCTCATGATCTGAGTGCAGTCCCAACAGCCTCAAGTAGTTGGCTCAAGATTGACTCATCTTTCCATCCTCCCAAGATTGATACATGGAGTACTCAGCTCACCAGGGGAGGAGGGGCAGTGTGTAGCCCGCATAATTAAATTGTAAACTGCCCAGAAAGCTATGTGGCACTATACTGTATAAGCAACACGCTTTACTTTTGCTGTGCTTTTATTTCCCCGTGTGATCACGCCCTTAGAAGCGTTGCTGGTTTAGTATAAATCACCCAGTGGGATCCTTGTCTACATTCTGCCTACTTGTGTTGTAGATCAGTGGTCCCCAACCTTGGGCCTCCAGATGTTCTTCAGCTCCCAGAAATCCTGGCCAGCAGAGATGGTCGTGAAGGCTTCTGGGAGCTGTAGTCCAAGAACATCTGGAGGCCCAAGGTTGAGGATCACTGCTGTAGATTATTGTGAAATACAAGTAAATTGAGACTATAATGAGAATCAGAAGCTTTGATATTGCTGTCAGTATGCTCTTCGAACTGTCTTCTTAGGGTTCCTCCATAACTGCTGTGGGAAAGTTTCTTGACACTAGCCTATCAGTGGCTTGTTGGTGATGTTTACATTAGGATTAAGTTGTCATGAAGCAGGATACACTAGCAAATATGAAGTGGTTAATCGTTAACTTCCTAGTAATGTGCGTGCTCCACCAGGACTGATTCTGTGTTTATAGATATGCTCTTGTAATTGAGCTGGCCGTGAAAGTTTCGTGTGGCAGCTGATTAACTTCATACCATATCTTCCAGTTTTGCAGTCGCTGCTGTTTGTGTCCTCCTCTGATAATCCTGTAAAGGAAGTCTGAAACTCACTCGACGGGATAATTGGAAATTCTAAAGGTAAGAAACTCTTTGGGCCCGTAGAATCGTGAATATTCACACACTACTTTTTAGGAAGGCTCAGATATATATGTTGTCTAGTATACCACTGTAAAAGAGAGAAGTGTGGAACTGTTAGCAGTCTGCTGCTACAGTATTTACAAATCCAATGGAGTATATAGGAGGTGAATGAGATTGTAAGATGCTTGTAAGTCAAGGTAATATATACCATTATAATGGGCTGCTCCATGTACTGTATGGGGAAGAGTAAGGTACTGCTGTAGGAGATAAAGGTGGGCAGGTAAATCTTCTAAAATCTGTTGCTTTCCATTGTACTTTCATAAGGGCTTGTCACTTCCTGGAAAAATAAGGTTTGAATAATTTTTGGGGGGAGTTAAAAAAAATCTGTAGATTTTTCTTATGTAGCACAACTGTATAGTTTAGAATTTTCACAGTCAAACTCAGTAGCCCCATGATGTTATCTCGCTTCCTACTGCAGAGAAAAAAGAAGAGATAGGAGTGCTGTATTTCAGTGTACAGGAAATATAGACGATGTAACCTCAAATTTTTGAACCATTACTTCAGTGTGTTAAAATGTCTTAAATCGTTGGCACTTGTTATGAAAAGTTGTTTGACTTTCCAACTATGAACGTAGCCTGTAGTCATACTCAATGGCCAAAATTCTCTTACCTAGTTTTATTGGCATAGCTCTAACAGTGTCTTTTTTTTTGGGGGGGGGGGAGTTGTGCAGCTGAGAATGCAACAGATGATTCCTTCACTGACTTCTGAACTTGAGGCAATTTACACCATTAATGTTACATCAGCACAGCTACACTAGAGGACGTTAAACCATGTTTTTACTGGATTTGTGCTGTTTGCTATTTGTTATTTGTTTTGAACTTTGTGACACTTCGGCTATTATAATAAAAACTAGAAAGTATTTTGTAGATGCATGTATAAAGTAGTAAAATGAGAAATCAAGATGGATTGTTTTGAAAAGAGTTAAGTGGTAATCTTACAAAAATGTTACCTGTTAGGATACACTGTCAGGTCGTTTTTGAAGTCATATTTATTTTGGCACTAAAAAAAACTCTGACAGATAAATTGATGTATGTTAACGTATTACAGAGGGGGAGTCTAGACTTAATAAAAAATATATGATATTTTCAAGGCGGTGTTTTGAATTCATACAGAAATCGGCTTAGTCCCAATCCACCAGAGCAGGGGTGTCCAAACTATGGTGCGTGGGCTACATCTGGCCCACCTTACCGTTTTACCTGTCCCATTCCCTTCTGCCCATGTGTGTGGGGGAACGTGTGTGTGCGTGTCTGTGTGCATGCAGGGGGGCGGGAGTGCGTGTGTGTGTGCATGCAGCGGGCAGGCATGCATGCATGTTCCTGTTCCTTTGCCCTCAAAAATGATAAAAAATATCCGGTGTGACCCTCACAGTGAAATGTTTGGAGACCCCTGAATCAGAGGATTGTGCAGAACACACTGTTGACAGTGTGGGTCCCCAGGGGTTCTTGGGTCCCCAGGGGTTCTTGGGTCCCCAGGGGTTCTTGGACTAAAACTCCCAGAAGCCTTTACCACAAGCTGTGCTGGCCGGGATTTCTGGGAGTGGTAGTCCAGGAATCTCTGGGGACCCAAGGTTGGGAACCACCGGCCTTTGGTATTCAGCTGTTGGTATATGCAAAAAGGTTTTCCTGCTAGCAAGAAGTAGTATTTGCATAAGATACTGGACTTTCAGATATCAGAGCAAGCAGCATTACAACTGTGCCATGATCCTAAAACAGAAAAGTGCTTTCACACAGATCAGATAGGTCAAGAAAATGAGCCTGTAGGTTATATCAAACAGAGTATCATTTTGTAATTATGGTCGTAATAGTTTAGGAGCTTTCTTTTTTTTAAAGAACCCTGATCTTAGTCATGTGAAATAATGATCTGCAGCACAGCTGCTTCTCTCTGGGAACATAGGAAGCTGCTTTATGCAGCGTCAGATCCATAGCCCAAGTAGCCAGGTGTTGTTAAAAGTCACTAGCAGTCCAGCACTTCAGAGTTTTCCTTGCCTTATCCGGGACCCTCAGGGTGCAGATTACATATTTTCTGTGCATGGTGTCCCTTTTGTCTCAGTGATGCATGTACAAACGCACGCAGATCCAGGCCCATATGTGTAACAGGCACTTGTGTCTGAATGTGAAATGCTAGAGGTAAACAGAAGAGCAGAGTAGAACTTATGGTACTCTAATTTTAAGATTTGCAAACGTACTTTAAGAAAACCTGTCTGGCATGAACAACAACTTTTAATATATAATTTTTTTGAACTATACTTGGTGCACAGCCTGAGAAAGATGAATTATCCTAGAAAGCTAACTGTTTACTGGATTTTTTAAAAGTGGTCCAATAAAGCTATAGCCTGCTCCTGCATTTTGTATTGTTTTCTTGGAAACATGATGCTAAACTAGATGGGGACAAGTGATAGGGGGTTGGGAGCAATGGATCTGAGTAGTGCCTAAGCCAGCGTTTGCCCTTGTATCCATTGCCGTGTGGCATGTGACAGAAGGCAAATGTAGTGCTTCCTCATCTATCTGATACCAAACCAGTTCCCCCTTTAAGTTGATTTAACACAGCATGATAGCTATTAATCTTCTCTTCGGCAGGAGATGTACCAGGCTGGTGGGGGCAGGGTTGTTCATGATTGAAAGTCTGTTCGTGCCAGAAGATGGTTTGATTTGTCTTCTGGATTTTATTGTTAATCGTCTTAAATCTTGAAAATCAGTTTTTCCTCTAACTCCTGAAACATACATTTCTCCTCTGCCTCCCTGACCGAAAAAGGGGAAACCCCCATTCTTGTCTGCCTTTCCATATGCTTTTAATGCTGACCCTCTCTTTTCTTTGTTTTTTTCTGAAAGGGAAAAGACTAGTATCCTGTTTTTAATTGTAGAGCATAACTCCTGCCAGCATAGTGCTCTGCGAGATCTCCAGCTTGTAATGATGCATCCATGACAGATAACAGGGCTTGAACAAGGAATCTTAAAAGCCACCTCGTGCAAGCTCAGAAGAAGCTGAGTGGCTCATACAATGGATGGATGTGCTGGCAGAGAACGCAAAGCGGATTCTGGGCATACTCTCAAGATGGCAAGGAGGTTGCCGTGTCTGTCGGGCATTGCCCCGCATCTTGCCCCAGAGCACAGGCTTCTAGATTTGTTCCTCCCACAGTGTAGGCAGAAAAGATCTGAATTATATGGTGTGCTTGGGAATTGTCATTGGCTTGGTTTCAAATAGAGCTTCAAAAGAATGCTTGCACAAAACCTAGAAAACACCCACCAGGTTGCTTGTGTGTCTAATGATTTTTAAGGTTCTTTTTTTCCCTTTCCAAGAGAAAAAAGGTGCATCAGTAAACTCTTGACAGTTCCTTATTTGATTATCATAATATTATCAAGTGTTCTTAGATAATTATAATCGGAAGACAAAGCTAAAACCTGACCATGTGTAATCTGTTGCAATCTTCTATGCAGTGAAACACTTATAAAAATAGAATATAGTGGAATGTAACATGCATTAAATTAGAACTAATTAATTTTACCTATGAGAGTGAACCTGGAAGTTCCAGATTGGTGAGCCCACTCTGGTGTACTGCAAGAGAACAGACCCATGCTGTAATTTAATATGTGAAACAGAGAAGATGATGCAGCCTCCTCAATAACTCCTTATTTGTTTTTTTGTCTCACCTGGTGTTATTCTTCTTTGGTCCTGCTTCGGCTGCTCCTTGAGCACATTCGAGAACAGTACTGTAGGACCCCCGTATCTTCTGGGGATTGTCCAAGCCCCCCATAGATACTGAAAACTGTGGATAATAGTGAGCTGTGTGTATATGTATATGTATATGTATGTATGAATAGATAGATAATTCACTATGATACATATCATGGTAAAAAGAAAAAAAAGGGAAAATTATTTTCACATATATTACTAGAACTGGCCACTAGATGGCACCAGAAACCATGCTATGTTTTCTTCACTAACAAGTAAGTACAGTACAGTACTGTACAGTATTCATGGCACAGTCTCCAACTTCCTTTAATGTCTGGCTCTGGCAATACATGTGAAAATAGTTTTTTCTATATTTAAAAAAAACATTTTCAGACCATGGGTAAGTGAATCAGTGGATACTGATCCTGTAGATAAGGGGATCCTACTGTACTTTCAAACCTTTTAAAACAACATTCCTCTTTTTGTACTTTTGAGAAATCACAAGTCAGCTCTCCTTTAATGATTTACAACTGACTTTTAACAAAAACATATTAAATGTTAAAAATATTAAAAACTAGACAGATTATCAATATCAAAACCATCCATAATACCGTTTCCCCAAAAATAAGACCTAACCTGAAAATAAGCCCTAGTGTGATTTTTCAGGATGCTGGTAATATAAGCCCTACCCCAAAAATAAGCCCCAGTTAAGTGAAACGCCGTCCTCCACCATTGTGCAGCATTGTGCAGCAACCAGAAGAAGATGACATGACTAAACTAAAACATCCCCTGAAAATAAGGCCTAATGCATTTTTTAGAGCAAAAATTAATATAGGACAATGTCTTATTTTTGGAGAAACACGGTACATATGTCTTTGGCATGTATGCCAAGGTCTCTGGCACCCTCCCTGTTCTAGTAAATATACCATGAAAATACATATTTCTAGTTTTTTGTCTTTCAATATTTAAAAAATTTCCATACTATGGATAGGTGAAACCACTGAAACTGATCTGATATGGGAGTCCTACTGTATTTAATTTTGCTGTTCTCCGATGTTTATGGTGAAAAATGAGACTAATTTCTCTTTGATACAACTGTGTGGCTACTTTGGGACTGGGGTAGAGGTAGGGGATGTGATGCTCTTAATAGATTTTTATTTTCTCCCATTTGTTTCATAGGCTTTTCTTCACTTATAATGAAACCTTAAAAAGTAGAGACGAAAATAATTAGAAGATGGCAGCAGCAATGAGCAGCATTAACGAGCTTCCAGAAAATGAATACTTTAAAAAGCTATCAGGACGAGAGTCAATCTCAGAGAATGATCCATTCTGGAATCAACTGCTTTCTCTTAGCTTTAACACCCCAACAAACAGGTAAGATGTTTAGTAAATATGCAGACATTCTCTAATAGAGCAGCAGTCTAAGGATGTTTGACTGGGATGGCCTGATAGTTCCTTGTGTTGTGCAAGGGAAAGTTACTATATTTTAGGTAACTGGCTGAGAATCTAGAGATTAGGAGTTCGATTCCCCGCTGGATCTCCCAGACAGGGGCTAGACTTTATGATCCATAGGATCATAGCTTAATGATTTAGGTATCTGGTGGTGGAGCCAGAGGTTGGTGGTTTGATCCCTCACTGTGTGCCTCCTTGATAGGGGATGATTCACAGGGTTCCTTCCAGCTCTGCAGTTCGAAGAGTGTTGTTGCTCATAGAAATCATAGAAAGGTGAAGTTGGAAGGGGCCTATGAGGCCATCAAGTCCAACCCCCTGCTCAAGGCAGGGAATACAATCAAAGCATAACTGCCAGGTAATTATCCAAGTTTTTCTTGAATGCCTCCACCGTTGGAGCGCTCACCAACTCCCGAGGTAACTGGTTCTGCTGTCGTACTGCTCTAACAGTTAGGAAGTTTTTTCCTGATATTCAACCGAAATCTGGCTTCCTTTAACTTGAGCCCATTGTTGCGTGTCCTGCATTCTGTTGTTGTTGTTGTTGTTGTTGTTGTTGTTAATGTAGGAGAACTGAAACGGGTTAAGTACCTAATATGTATGGGTTGCATCTGTATTGAGCGTACAGTCCATTAAAATCAATCAGACTGGTTATGACTAACTTAAGTATTATTAGTTTCATTGAGTCACCTTTAATAGGCATGGTTAAGTCTGGATCCATCTTGAAGTGTTAAACTGAAGTGACTCTTCCAGTTCACTTGACCATATTGATTGGCAGCTGATTTCTGAATGGAGAATATGAGGAAGTGAACTAACCGTACGTTTTTTATCATTTTAGAAGAAATACCACATTGACTCACACAATTTGCAACTTACTAACCAGTCAACCACTGTCTCTATATTTGGTGCCATGTATACGTGCATAAAAATTGGTTGTGTAATCTCACTCTTATGTCAGAGGAAGTGGATTTGATCCATGAAAGCTCACATTAAAATATAGCAGTTAGTCTTTGAAGTGCCACAATGTGGGGCTTTTTTCTTTTAGTTTTTGACTGTTCTTACAGGGGGTTTGAGTGTGTCAGAGATATGGAGAGCAATAATGCCAGGAGGCTAAATTCTACTGGGACTTCTAGCAGAATCATCAAAGGCAGGACAGTCAAAGATGAGACAACAGATTAAGAAATACCCACTCTCTTCTGGAATTCCAAGTAGCATGAATAAAAGGGAATTGATCGTTCCAGTCATTATGGGGGAGAGGAATGCTTGAACAGCACCTAGAAGGCAGCAAGAGTAGTGGAAGGCGAAGGACATTCAACAGACATGGTTTTGAATCCTGCTGCTTACACATGGTGGTATAAATGCAACAGCTAACATTGCAGGGAGTGAATTCCTGCTCATTAAGGTATCATTGCTTATGTTTCTCATTGTGCACCACATCATGCAGTTGGTGCATGATGGTGCATTTAGTCCAGTTGGTGGACTAAATACAGTGGTGCCTCACACAACGATGTTAATTGGTTCCAAAAAAATCAACGTTGCGTGAAACATCGTTCTGTGAAACACCATTTCCCATAGGAATGCATTGAAAACCAGTTAATCCGTTCCAGTTGGAACGGATTGCCGTCTTTAAGTGAAAAAACCCATAGGAAACATCGTTGAGTGAAACAATGTTTCCTCCATTGGAATGTATTGAAGCCGACTCAATACATTTCAATGGCTTTGCGAAGTCTGTTTTTGCTCATTTAAAAGTGCCGTCCAATGCATTCCAATGAGAGAAAATTCAAAAAATCACCAAAAATTAAAGACGACTCAGAACAACACCAAATTAAGTTTGCATAGGGTTCAGGAGGTGGGCTAACGATTGCAAGCATCTAAAACCTGTTCCAAACATTGTAAGACCCTTAAAAATGAGTGAAAACAGAAGAGCTTCAGTGCTTTTGAAGTCCTTTCCGATGTCTCTTTTCGCTCATTTTTAAGTGTCTTACAATGTTTGGAACATGTTTTAAATGCTTGCAATCGTTATCCCACCTCCTGAACCCTATGCAAACTTAATTTGGTGTTGTTCTGAGTCGTCTTTAATTTTTGGTGATTTTTTGTTTTCCCTATTTAAATGCATTGATCTGTCCATTCAGTTGATTTAAATGGGGAAAATAAAAAAATCACCAAAAGTTAATGAAGACTCAGAACAAAACCAAATTAAGTTTGCACATGTTTCACAAGGTGCACTATGGAATCCAAGCATTTAAAACAGGTTTCAAACATTTTAAGACACTTTTAAATGAGCAAAAAGGGACATCGTTAAGTGAAATTCCCCCATAGAGAACATCGTTAAACGATGGGGGAAATTCCTCAAAAAAACCCATCGCTGTGTGAATTCATCGTTGTATGAAGCAATCGTTGTGCGAGGCACCACTGTACAAGGGTCAACTCTTTATCTCGTAGCAGTTTGTTGCTGTAGTCTGTGTCACTGCACATAGCATCTGCTTATGTAAGTAATAAGATTTTGGCCAGTGATTGGTGCAGTCTAATTGTTATGCAGAAGTGCCTTAGAAAATCTCATGATGAGACAATCATGATAGATCGAGGACTTTTAAAATAACCATTGCAAAGAAATAGAAGAGAACAACAACAAAAAAGGGAAAATAAGTGGTCTCCTTCAAAAGGTCCAAGAAATCAAAGGAAATTTTAAACCTAAATTAGGGATGCCGAAAGATCAATGGGAAACATATTATCTGACCAGGGTAAAATGAAAAGAAGATGATGCACATGGGTAGAGTGAAGAAGTTCTTAAAAGCAGAATCCTTTGATGAAAAATGTGCAATTTTAGGAAGTGAGGTAAAAGCTTTTCTTGGAAGATGTACAGTGGTGCCTCGCTTAGCGAGTGCACCGTATAGCGATGTTTCCGTATAGCGATCCCTTTTTCAGGATCGCTATACGGAAACATACCCGATCTTCGCAATGGGGAAAACCCACATTGCGAAGATCGGGTATTGCGGCGGCCATTTTGGAGCCGCCGAACAGCTGTTCGGCGGCTCCAAAATGGCCGCCGGAAGCCCGGAAATGGCTGCCGGCAGCCGTTTCCACGCCCTGCCCTCGCTTAGCGAGGGCGCGAAAATGGCTGCTGGCAAGGGGAATCCTCGCTGAACGGGTAAGTAAGCAAGGTATTGGAACGCATTAAACTAAGTTTAATGCGTTTCAATACGTTTTCCCTACCCGTTTAGCGACGATTCCGCATAGCGAGGGTTAATCCGGAACGGATTAACCTCGCTGTGCGGGGCACCACTGTACTTGGAAGAAAGGAGGAATTGATGGGATTCCAGTGGAGCTGTTTCAGGCTATGAAGAATTAACATGCTAAATCCAGCGGTATACCAAAAGATATGGAAATATACCAAAAGAAATGAAATAGTAACCCTTTGACTGGAAATATTCAACATACATTCCAATTTTTAAAAGGATGCAAAAGAATTCTAGATCTCCTTTCCCATGAGAGCAAAGTGATATTCAAAATTTTACGACAAAGGCTTTCTCCAAATACGTAGTGAGAAGTGTAACTGGATTAAAAGAAGAAGAGGCACTAGAGATCATGTAGTGGGTATATGTTGGCTACTGGAGTGTAGCAAAGAATTTCAGAAGAAAAACACTCTGAGCCTTATTGTTGTTAGGTCTCGTCAAGTCACCTCTGATTTATGCCGATCCTATGAATGACCACCCTCTAAAGTGTCCTGTCCTCAACAGCCATGCTTAGGTCTTGTAGACAAGTCTGTGGTTTCCTTTAAATAGTGAATTCATCTCATATTTAGTCTTCCTCCTTTCCTGCTGCCTTCACCTTTACCAGCATTATTGTCTTTTCCAGAGAACCCTGCCTTCTCATGATGTATGCAAAGCAGGACCACTTCAGCTTCAACATTTTTGCCTTCAGAGCCGGTTGAGATTTGATTTGATCTAATTCACACTTTTATTTTTTTTTTCTGGTGGTCAAGGGTATCTGTAGAGCTTCTCCATCAGTAATTTAAAATATGCAGATGAGCTTATATGGCTGGCAGAAAAATAGCCCTGAGTTGAAGTAACTGGAAAATTAAAAAGGAAAGTGCAAAAGTTGAAATGTAAGAACAACTAAATAATGACTACAAATGAATTGCATAGCTTTAACACTGACAATGAAGAATTCAAAATCGTTAAAACTCTTCCGTGTTTTGGTTCAGTTATCAGTCAAAATGGAGACTGCAGCTAAGAACTGAGAAGACTGACCTTCAGAAAAGCAGTTAAGACAAAATTAGCGAAGATCCTTTTGTGTAAGAATATTTTGCTGGCAACTAAGACCAGGATAATCCATAATACAGTATTCATAATCATTGCACATGGGTGTGAAGGCTGGATGATGAAGCTAACCTGACAGGGGGAAAAAAGATTTGTTTAAAATGTAGAGTTGGGAGAGGCTTTTATTGAATACCATAGATTTGTCTTTCTGAAAGACAAATACCTAGATTCTAAACAAAATCCTGAACGGACACTTGAAGCTAAAATGACAAAACTGAGGCTATTGCAATATGAACCTATGAGGAGAAGACAGAACTCATTGAGAAGGATAATATTGCTAGGAAAAGTGAAAGATAGCAAGCAGGCAAAGAGAAAGACCAAATATGAGATAGATTGAGTCAATAAAGGAAGCCATAGCCTTTAGTTTGTAAGACCTCAGGAGACCAGTTAATCATCAACGACTGTAAATAGCCCATCTAATTACAATTCATGCTACTCTACCATTGTTGTTTTACCATTGTTTATTTATTATAAGGTTCTCACTTTCTTTACAGCATAAGCTTCTATGAAAGACCTGCATACCAAGAATGTTATTATCACAGTGTTTAAAACCTATTGACTTTCTTGCCAACAACCATGATCTCTGTACAGTGGTGCCTCGCAAGACGAATTTAATTCGTTCTGCGGTTAATGTTGTCTTGTGAAAAATTCGTCTTGCAAAATGCGTTTTCCAATAGGTATGCATTGAAATCTAATTAATGCGTTCCCATGGACAAAAAAAAAAGTCAGAACAAAGTCAAATTTGGTTTACAAAGGGTTTATTAAGTGCTCTTTAAAGCCATACATATTGTGCAGATGATTTACAAAATTTCAATCAAAAAACTTTAACTTTTTAAACATCATAGAAAAACATTTAAAAATCAGCAAACATGAGGCAGGAACAAAAAAACAAAAAACATTCGTCTTGCGAAGCACGGCCATAGGAAGACTTGTCTTGCGAGTCATCAACCGCACTGCCAAAACCATTTGTCTTGCGAGTTTTTTGTCCTGCGAGGCATTTGTCTTGCGAGACACCACTGTATTTTTATATCTATACTTTGATGCCATATATAAACCTTTGCCATGTTAGATCTCCTTCTCTTACAGTATGTCTGATGAAGTGGATGTGTCCACGAAAGCTCACATGAAAAAAATATGAAAGTTCATTTTTAAGGTGTCACCCCCCCTATTTTTTTCCTTTTGTTTTCACCGATAATGCTTGCTAACACAGCTACCCCTTCTACAACTACAGTTAACCACAGGATCTTTTGGATGTCATTAATCTTAAGGTCAACATTATGTCAGAAGTAATTTGACAGGAGCTGAAATCATGTTGCCTAGCATAGTAAGTTGCACTTGAGTATACCCATTGTACTTTAGTTGTAGGCCCATTTAAATCAGTAGAACTCATGGAAGAGTTGACTCACTACCATATCTTGACATATTCAGTGGGCCTACTCTAGTGTGGCCTTCTTAGCCCCACTAGATGCTGTTCCAAGTCCTCCATACAGAGCACGTTACCATAGTCTCTTGAGACTGAAGGATGCCTAAAGAAAGACTCTAGTATGACTTGCTGTGCTAAGCAAATGATTTCAGCCAGAGTGTAACCATTTTCCCTATGTTTTGTATTCTCCAAGATTGTATGAGTGTATTATAGTATGATTCCTAATTAGGTATATATTTAGAAGAAGAGATTGGAGAATGTAATCTGTGTTGTCCACTGGGTGGCGCTGTTGTATGTCAGCTGAGCCACCAAGAAGCGCTTTATATAGGATGGTGTAAATTAAGATGTTGTTTCAAATATGAAGTATTTTAGACATGGATATTTCCTTGTAGAAAATAGGATACAGAAGTATATACAGTATTGACTGTTTTGCAGGCATATGACCAACTTCCCTGCATTTATTTTCTCTTTTCCTTATCTGTGTATACATTTCGGTTTCATTTTTCTTGCCAAAATATCAGCCA
Organism: Pogona vitticeps; assembly: GCF_051106095.1. NCBI lineage: Eukaryota > Metazoa > Chordata > Lepidosauria > Squamata > Agamidae > Pogona > Pogona vitticeps. The sequence goes on from NC_135784.1 coordinate 301,965,894, forward strand.
TTTTTCTTGCCAAAATATCAGCCAACTATATTTTGCTGTCCTATCTGAATGCCAAACTATGGTTGGTCCAAATCATAGTTTAATGGCAAATCAGGATTTCAAACCCAGCCCACATGTAGTTTGGCAGTTCTGGTTTGCAAGAAACAGTATTTTCTACATTATCCAAAACAAGAAAAGGAATCTGTGTGTATTGTAGAAGGCTTTCACGGCTGGGATCTGATGGTTGTTGTGGGCTTTTCGGGTTCTTCGGCCATGTTCTGAAGGTTGTTCTTCCTGAAGTTTCGCCAGTCTCTGTGGCCGGCATCTTCAGAGGACTGGAGTAGGAACTCTGTCCATGCTCTGTTGCTGTTTGTTGGATAGTTGAGTATTTATAGCTGTGGGAACAGCTTTTGTCCTTTTCAGGAGATAGGGTGATCAGCGTGTTTTTGTTGTGGATGTATTGTTGTGATAAGTGGGAGAGATTATCTGTCACTGTGGTTGATGGGTGTCTTTAGCTGGTCTCTTTTGTGCAATGATCCCTGGTCCTTATGGCTGGGTAGAGTTCGTCGACCTTCTGCAGGCTGTATTTTCCAGTACTGGAAGGCAGGCCCTTGTTCAGTTTCAGACTTTCCTCTTTTTTGTTGAAGCTATGCTGATGTTTATGGATTTCAATGGCTTCCCTCTGCAGTCTAATGTAATGATTGCTGGTGTTGTCCAGTATTGAAGATGCTGGCCACAGAGACTGGCGAAATGTCAGGAAGAACAACCTTCAGAACACGCCGAAAGAGCCCGAAAAACCCACAACAACAATCAGTGTCTGTTTGAGCACAAAGCTTTTTCATCTGGTATGGAGCCATGGTTTGGCATTTCATCCCTACCAGCCTTCTCATATTTGCATCAGGTCCTGCTTTTTGTTTAGTTCAGCTTTTTGGAACTTTTTGTGAATCAAGTTAGGCAAAAAGAAAGGAAAAATAAAGAAGACAAAAACTTTGTGGCACCTATATTTTAATGTGAGCTTTTATGGACAAGTCCACTTCCTCAGACTTAAGATTCATCATCATCATGCTGAAAAAGCTGCCTTGTGCTTTCTGTGGGTTGTAGGGAACAATTTTATCATATTTTGCCCCGTAGTCCTTTAAATCCCAATTTTTTAAAATAAAAAATGGGCACTAGAGAGTGAAAGAAGGCTTTTTCATTAAAAAAAAAACTTTTTGAAAATCAACCTATATCATAGTTTTATTTATTTATTTATTTGTTTGTTTGTTTGTTTGTTTGTTTGTTTGTTTATTTATTTATTTATTTATTTATTTATTTATTTATTTATTTATTTATTTATTTATTTATTTATTGTATTTATACCCCGCCTATCTAGTCATTTCGACCACTCTAGTTAATGTGTTTTCTGCTGTTTGAATTGTTCCTAAGGCAGTTTGCTGAAAAACTTATATTTCTGTTAATACTTAGCCTTTTACTTGAAGTTTTACAGATAACTGATTGAAGAATGTTGTATGAGAGTGTTTAAAAGAAAGGCGTTAAGGTGGTTATGTTCTGTTGTTTTAATATAGTATGTTTCTAAAAAATGGATACAGCTCGTGCCCCGCTGGACGATTACCCCGTTTAATGACGAATCCGCTTAACGTTGAAGTTTTTGCAATCGCAAACGATGTTTAGATTGTTTTTTTTTCGCTTCACGTTGATCGGTTCCTTGTTTCGGGAACCGATTTTTCTCTTTGTGACGATCAGCAAACAGCTGATCGTCGGGTTTCAAAATGGCCGCCGGCTTTCAAAATGGCCCCCGCTGTTTTCTAGGATGGATTCCTCGCTATACAGGTACCAAAAATGTCCGCCGTATGGAGGACCTTCGCTGGACAAGCAGGTATTCAGCCCATTGGAACACATTGAACCAGTTTTCAATGTGTTTCAGTGTTTTTTTAAAATTTCGCTTGATGATGTTTTCGCTCTACAGCGATTTCGCTGGAATGAATTAACATCGTCAAGCGAGGCTCCACTGTACTGTACACTCGGGTTTTCTATGCTTCAGTATTTTCTCCTCTGTGTGTTTCCAGGAGAAGTAAAAAGACAGGGAAAAGGTGGGTGGATTTTATATACACTAGGTAAGGAGCAACACACTCTTGAGTTGCTTGGGAAGATATAGTTGGTATCTATATATTAAACTACAGACTGTTGGTTTTTGATAGTGCATTCATTATTATATTTTGAGAAATGTACTTTTGCTCTTAAATGTTGAGTTATTAAACCAAAATAGAGATTGTTTTTAGAAAAAGAATTTTTAATAGACGTTTATATTCTTTGTTTTTTTGATGGGAATGAAATCATAAGAAAAATCATGTTGCATCACACCAAAGGCTTATGTAGTCTGGTGTTCTGTTAGTTAACTTAAGAGCCAACCAATTAATATTGTGTTTCCCCGAAAATAAGACAGGGTATTATATTAATTTTTGTTCCAAAAAACGTATTAGGGCTTATTTTCAGGGGATGTTTTATTTTTTCATGCACAACAATCTACATTTATTCAAATACAGTCATGTCATCTTCTGGTTGCTGCACAATGGTTGAGGGTGGGGTTTCACTTAACTGGGGCTTATTTGGGGGGTTTTTGTTTGTTGTTTAGTCATTTAGTCATGTCCAACTCTTCGTGACCCCATGGACCAGAGCACACCAGGCCCTCCCGTCTTCCACTGCCTCCCGGAATTGTGTCAAATTCATCTTGGTAGCTTCGATGACCCTGTCCATCCATCTCATCCTCTGTCGTCCCCTTCTCCTCTTGACTTCACTCTTTTCCAACATCAGGGTCTTTTCCAGGGAGTCTTCTCTTCTCATGAGATGGACAAAGTATTGGAGCCTCAGCTTCAGGATCTGTCCTTCCAATGAGCACTCAGGTTTGATTTCCTTCAAAATGGATATGTTTGTTCTCCTTGCAGTCCAGGGGACTCTCAAGAGCCTCCTCCAGCACCACAATTCAAAAGCATAAATTCTTTGCCGGTCAGCCTTCCTTATGGTCCAGCTCTCACTTCCGTACATCGCTACTGGAAAAAGCATAGCTTTGACTATGCGGACTTTCGTTGGCAAGGTGATGTGTCTGCTTTTTAGGATGCTGTCAAGGTTTGTCATCGCTTCTCTCCCAAGAAGCAGGCGTCTTTTAATTTTGTGGCTGCTGTCACGATCTGCGGTGATCATGGAGCCCAAGAGAGCAAAATCTGTCACTGCCTCCATCCATATCTTCCTATTTTTGGGGTAGGGCTTATATTACAAGCATCCTGAAAAATCATCCTAGGGCTTATTTCCAGGTTAGGTCTTCTTTTTGAGTAAACAGGGTATGGTGATTGTTAGCCATGTTAATCCTGAGTTTAATGTGTCAGAAGATGCAATGTGGGCATGTCATGTAGCCCATGGCTTGTATAAACAATGTGGGTCGATCATGTTTTGCCTCACAAGCTATATGGCAGATCAAACATAATTTCTGAACAAAAACGATTCCTAGGTTTTTAGAGAGCTTTGAAGGTAACAAAAATTCCTTGCACTTATTTATGATTTAGAGGCGGGAAAGGTTGACTAGCTGAGGAAAAGGAAGTGTTTTTCCCCCTTCTTGATCATGGGAAGTGTGTAAAGGGGGATTTTTTCCCTTGCTTAGATGACATCAATAATAGGAAGAGGTTCAATTGGGCAATTTGGTGAATGGTTTAACAGATAGTAGATCCCCAAGTTCAGTAGATCTATTGTTACAGTACTTATTTACAGAAGACCCACGTATGTCCAGAAAAAGCAACAGGAGCAGTAACATGAACTATCATCCATCAAGGTGTCTTGCAGTGTAGATGGACTTCATGTTGATGGTTTTGGAAATTTTGTTCCTTACCTTGCAGCAGTGGGAATTTTGACCACGGTCATTGTGTAAGATTTACTTTGACATGCCTAGCAGTTGAAAATGTGTTGGGGCATACGATTTAAAACTGCAAGATAAAGGGGTAACTTTTTTGTTTAGAGACAAATGTTGCTTTGCTATTTAAGATCACTCAGGACTGTTTAGTCAGTTCCTAAATAAACACTCAGAACATGCGTAGCTCTGTAAGATAGTTACCATGGATTGCAGAAGAGCCATCAATTAATATAAGGATTGTATGTTACAAAGAGGACCATAACATTTGTAAGCAAATGGGAAATGCATACACAACTTGCATTATCTCATCCCATTTCCCTTGGAGATGGGTCAGTGGCCTTAATATTAACCTGTCATTAAAGGTCAAATCAGTAGTGTTTTGTGTTCTTATATACTTATTTGACAATATCTAGAATATCTTGAAGTGGGATTTTTTAAAACAGTTATGAGTTTGCTAAATAAACGTCCACTGCCTGAAAAATATCATATCCTCCCCAGCTGCCCAGATTTATTTTTCAGAACCAGGAAGAAGTTTGAAGTCTAGCCATGCCATACTGCAGACTAGTGAAAGGACCAGCTTGGGGGGACCCAAGCAAAGCCTATGTTTCCTTCTAGATATTCATTCATTTTTAAACGAGCTAAGCATTGTGGTTCAAAGAAAATGTAATAAATAAGTAGCATTAGCTTTACTGATCTTGTGTCACTTCATGGATCTTGGCTGATGACATGTGGATGCATTTTCTGCATACATAGGTGAAATTGTTCATCTTCTGTCTTCACAAGAGAAAAAAAAAATTCAGTCAGTTTTCTTATCAGTTATACTCATCTCTCTTCTGGATTCCCACGTAGCTGTTATTTTTTGCATAGCAGTTGACTGTATTTACTTGGAAAGCTCATCATGGCTGCCTGAATTGATACCATCTTGGAGGACGTCTATGTATAGAATATAGGAAGGAGAGCATTTTAAGATCACTGTTTACTGAGAAATCATTTCTATAATTTTATTTCAATGCTCAGAGTTGGGTGAAAGACATAACGATTAATTAAAAACTTTGTAACAAGTTGCTCAAGCATGAAGAAGAGTTTAAATTCAAGGTCATTTAAATGCTAGAAGGCTCTAGAATGTATATTACTGTGTAGGACTTCAGGAATGAGCAAAGTCTTCAAAGTAGGAAGACACAATTGAGGTACACATGCTTGGATTTGAATCTATTAGGTCATTCCTTTTTTTGCCCACTCCGCCTCTCCCCACCCCTGCCACACATCTTGTACATTGTGCTTTGAGCAATTAGACAAGTAAGTGGATCCAAGCCACTGTCTTGAAAACAAGATGTGAAGCAAATTTGGAAATTTGATCTGGTTAACACTAACCACGGCTACTATTGCTATAGCTGTGATGGTCCAGGAATGTGATGGTCCAGGAATGTGAGGAAAGGTCAAGGGTATTGTAGCCTGCTCCTAATTTTTTTACCTATGGTTAACTGATCATCTGTGGTGGCGGTGCGGGTTAAACCGCTGCAAGGTCAAAGACCAGCAGTTGTAAGATTGAATCCACGCAATGGAGGGAGCTCCTGTCGCTTGTCCCAGCTCCTGCCAATCTAGCAGTTCGAAAGCATGCAAATGCGAGTAGATAAATAGGGACCACCTCGGTGGGAAGGTAACGGCATTCCATGTCTAGTCGCGCTGGCCACGTGACCACGGAAACTGTTTACAGACAAACGCTGGCTCTACGGCTTGGAAATGGGGATGAACACCGCGCCCTACAGTCGGACATGACTGGACTAAATGTCAAGGGGAACCTTTACCTTTACCTTTAACTGATCATCAGCATTGTACCTGTAGCAGGTGGATTCATATGAATGGTTTAGATTAGAAAGCTGAAATTTCTCTGATTTTTAGTAAGAAAACAGCACTGATCAGCATATTGTAGTAAATGTAGTTGTATCAAGCCTTTCCTATTCTGAAGTGTAAGAAAATAGAAACTGCCCATGATTGTTCATATAGGACTTTCCTGTCCTTCTCTTCCTTTGTTTTCTCAGTTAAATGTTGTTGGCTCTGTATCCTATTGAGCTTCTGCTAGATGGAAAGATGTGTCAGGATAGTAATGTGGTACTGTAATGCTTGTGCAAGGAGTATACAGTGGTGCCTCGCTAGACGATGATAATCTGTTCCACTGAAATCGCTGTTTAGCGAAATCATTGTCTAGCGAAAAGCATTTCCCCATTGGAATGCATTGAAACCTGTTTAATGCATTCCAATTGGGGAAGAATCATCGTTGACTAGCGAAGATCGGCCATAGGAAAGCCACTTTGCGAACCGCCAATCAGCTGTTTAAATAGCTGTCTTGCGAAGCTTAGGTCCCGAAAAAACCCGTTTTGCGAGCACGGAGGGAGCTGTCAAAATCGTTGTCTAGCGAAGCAGGGATAAAACATTGTCCAGCAAAATTCCCCCAAAGGAATCACTGTTTTGCGAATCGCTATAGCGATCACAAAAAGTCAATGTCTAGCGAAAAAGCTGTCATGCGGGGTAACTGTCTAGCGAGGCACCACTGTAATCTGATGTTACTGTGTTGGTGAGACTTTCTGCTCACTGAAACCAGCAGAATACTGCCTTTTATCGTTACATTACTCTTTTCAGTAGCATTTTATATTTTTACAGTATATAACTTCTATAACATTATTGTAATGTTATACTGTAAAGGTATAGTTTTAAAAGATTTTAGACACTGTGCTGCCTTTCGTAGAAATAAAAATTAAACAATAAGACCTAAGGATATTCTGGTAATTGTGTGATCTGGTGAAAGTAGAGGTTCTTTCATCAGAGTGAAAGAACTGTTGTCAGTGTTTATGTCTCCGTCCAGTTATGTTAAATCATGTACAATAAGTATACAATAAGGTTGTTCAGGTCTGTATCCCTTTACAGGTAAGATAAAAAATTGAGCACTGTGAAGAAGTTTTCAGAATGAGGGAATATTGACTGGTGGTGAATAAAAAGCGTGCACTTCTGAGATACTATGAGCTCGACAACCACCTGAAGGCAGTCCTTGCCTTTATTTTAAACCTTCCGCATGAGAATGGAGCATTTTAGTCCTCCTGGGTCCTATTTTGTTTCAAAATTCATAAAGAACTAGACCTGTAATGTAAACCTTCTGTGGCGCTGTGATTCAAATGGTTCTGAAGAATGTTCCCTGATTTTAGCCACTTGCCATGTACTTTTTTTAAGAGAGGAAAAACACCTAAGACCAATAAAATCAAATCAAATCCCAACACATCTGGGTTTTTTTGTCCCAGCCAAAGTCCAAAGGTAGTACATGTTTTGAAATTCATCATCATCATCATCATCATCATCATCATCATCATCATCATCATCATCATCATCATCATATACTTTGATTATCAATAGATTGGCCCCGTTCAGAGAGGGCGGAATGTCTGAATTCTCACTGGGGTCAAAAAGTACAAGAAGTACGAATGAAACCTTAACCACAACCTAAACCACCAGTACATTAAATTTCCCATTGGGGCCAGGAAATATCCCAGAACTCATTAAGTACAAGGTTCTTGTTTTGTTTTGTTGCTGTTGTTGTTTTTTTAATCTGAAGCACAGAGAGAGCAAAAGAGAAAAACAGTTCTTCTATTCTCATTAATTATAACCGGAGAAGATTATTAGGGGTTTTTTTGGTAGCCTGAAAACATTCTGTGCCGAGAAGAGATTCATCTTGATAACAAACAAGGCTGTGGAATTGGCTTTAACATATGAGGAAATTAGGGCAGTTACAATTTTCAGACTGGGAAATTGTTAACTATGTCGATCGTGTAGCATTAGTTCTCTTTCTCTCTCTTTTTAAATCATTTGTTTTTAATTGCAACTGTCTGGTGCTTTGGTTTAGAAGAGACCACCTAGAAGAGGATGCTTTTTGTGTGTAATGAGTAGGAGCCATTAGACTCCCTAGTTTTATATTCATAACCCAGCCACATTGGCCTCTGTGTGTGTATATATGCTTTTGTATGAACTTCATGTATATAATGATCAGTATCCTGTAGCTGGTTCCAACTTAAGTAGGCCCACTGAAACAGTTTGATTTACACAAATGTTTACTTAACATTCAGCAGTTGAATCTACCCTGCCTGAGACTTGTGATAAGATACTGGCCAATGTAAGAGGACTCCTGCCAGTTCTGTTTGCCTGAAGAGACACTTCTGCAACTGTTAGTAATACTAACATCTGCCGTGATCAGCGGGAGACATTTCTAAGACTACAGTCGTGCCCCGCTGGACAGTTACCTCGTTTAACGACAAATCTGCTAAACGTTGAAGTTTTTGCGATCACAAAAGCGATTGCAAAACGATGTTTAGATTGGGTTTTTTTGCTTCACGTTGATCGGTTTCCTGTTTTGGGAACTGATTTTTCACTTTACGACGATCAGCAAACAGCTGATTGTTGGGTTTCAGAATGGCCCCCCGCTGTTTTCTAGGATGGATTCCTCACTATACAGGCACTGAAAATGGCTGCCGTATGGAGGATCTTCGCTGGACGAGCAGGTATTCAGCCCATTGGAACGCATTGAACCGGTTTTCAATGTGTTTCAATGTTTTTTTATTTCGCTTGACGATGTTTTCGCTCTACAGCGATTTTTTCTGGAAGGAATTAACATCGTTAAGCGAGGCACCACTGTACAAGGGTAAGCTACCTTCTAGTGAACAGAGTATCTGTGACAGCAGTGTACAAATGCATGGCCTGCTAAGCCACGTGTGGCCTGCTTTTTGTACTTTGTGGCCTGCCAAGCTGTCTGACAGTCTCTGGTTTGTCAGGGGAAAGGGTCTATAAAACACTGTGGCTATCCTATGAATTGGCAGTGTTTGAAAGGTCCTGTCATTAACAGCCCTGTTCGGTTTTTCTAAACTCAAGACCACAGCTTCCTTTATTGAATCAATCTAGTTCATATTTCCTCTGAGAGATTCTGAGAGTTGGAGTCCTCCACTCAAAAAGTAACTTTTCCAAGTTTCAGTACATACAAGCTGTGTGTAAAGGTGAATTCTGCCCATAGGGGTTCGTATGTGGATAGGGGCTATACAGACAGAATGTTTGGCATAGGGGTTGGGGGTCTGCTGCCATAGTCTTACTTCCCGTCCATTTTGTGTTAGCTGTAGGTGATTTGATCACCAGTAGAGGTTCAATGAGAAGTTTTGCTAGTATGTGAACCTCTTTAACTTCCCTATGCAAGAGCTAGAAGATAGTTTATTTAACTGCTTTAATGTCATTGGCCCCTCTGTCTTGTTTTTTGCATCAAATGGCTGTTAAGTTGTGTTTCCACCAAAGTATTGTTTTTAATTCTGTGTTTTAATATACAGTGGACCCTTTACTTACGGAATTAATCCATATTGGAACGGTGGCTGCAGGTCGAAAAGATTGTAGGTTGAGTCTCCGTTGACTTACAACGCATTGAAAACCGAGTAATCCCGTAAACTGGCTATTTTTGTTCCATTTTGGTTTTTTTCTGGTCTGTAGGTCGATTCTTTGGCTGCAAGTCGAACCTAAATTTTGCGGCCAGAGGTGTCTATAACTCGAAAAGTCTGTAAGTCGAGCCGTCTGTAAGTTGAGGGTCCACTGTAGTTAGCTGCCTTGAGTGCCTTTTCCACGAAAAGGTTGGGGCATAAAATTATTTATTTATATTTATTTATTTATTTGATTTATACCCCGCCTATCTGGCCCACCGGATCACTCAATTTTTAATCACTCAATTAAAAAAACCCCCGGGGGATTTGGAAGGAAATATAGCTGGAGCTGAGTTGAAGTTTCCTTGTGGACCCATGTTAATGTAAGCATGTAATTTTGACTTGAGGGTTGAAGATAATAGGTATTTATATCACTGAGAAATCTGCTGTTGCTTGGCTGATTTTCTGCATTTACTATGGTTTCCTCGGATCATTAGAAAGACTAAGGGCAGTTTGTTGAATCTTACTCCCATAATTCTTTGCCTTTAAAGATCAGTGAGTAGGATAGCGAGACCTCCCTGAAATGTGTTTATGTTGCATCCGAATTCCCTCGGAGAGGTCTGGGCTTTAACGCATACCTCTAGTACATTTTGTAAGTGAGGAATCCTATTGAGAACATGTGGGGATGATATATAATTATCCCATGAGTAGGCAGGCTGGGAAAGTACAAAAACAACCTTGAGCAAGGAGATGATACTTGAGCTTCAGGATGGCTTTCAAGCGAATTTCTGCTGCAACTGCACTCTGACCTTTTTGCAGTGGTTTTGATTGTACAAAGACATTAGGTTGCCAGAACTTCTTAGCAGTGGTTTTTCACTGATCTCCTCTAGATTCAAGTGCTGTGTAACGCTGAATTAATGGCAAGCAACACTATTTACAGCAAGAAGGGAGTCAGTATAGTAACTTTTATTACAGCCGAGGGCCATTTCACACACTTTCATTAAACTTGTTGCCATCAAGGCCAACCCCCCCCCCCCAAAAAAAAACCCATAACATCCCACATTTGGTTTTGCTGTAAGAAGGTTTGTCTCGTACTAAAACAAGTGAAGTAAGTTTAAGTGATACAAAATGATCAGTTATGTAAATTCTGCCTTCCTTCTTTCTGAGCCTAGATTGTGCTTTAAAAACCAAGTGTTCTCAACCTTTTTAAAATACCCGTCCTTGTGATACGGTTACAGTTTTTGCCACTGCCTTTGGGAGCTGGGAATAGAATTGCCTCCCTAAAGTCTCTGGACTGCAGGAGACCAATTAAAAGCACAGAGTATTAAGAAGGGAAACTGTGTAGAGTTGCAGATTGGCAAGGATCACAGTAATTGGGAGAAATAAGGAGCACAGCATCTTGGATCACTGGAGAAAGTTGGCTGTCAATTATTAGAATTCTCTTTGTGGTAACTGCTTACATGTCAAGGGAAACATCCCTTTTCTTTTCTGAGTTCTCTATGCATTACAGTGTGGAGTGAATAGAGGTACAGTGGTGTCTTGCTAGAAGATTGCCTCAAGGGACGAAAAACCCACAAGACGATTGGTTTTTGCGATCACTATGGTGCCTCGCAAGACTTTTTTTCTATGAAGTGCTTCACAAGATGTTTTTTTCCGAGACCGATGCGTCGCAAGACTTTTTTTAGACAGATGCTTCGCAAGACAGTTGTGGGTTTTTTTAGACCGATGCATAGGGAACCTCGCAAGATTATTTTTTCACAAGACGACGATTTTCACGGAACGAATTAAAATTGTCTTGCGAGGCACCACTGTATGTTGCTTTGCATTGGCCACAGATTATGTCTGCCCCATATCCTCTGACCCATGCCGCATCCCTACTTTTGCAGGTGACACCCTCTGACATTGTCTTTCCAGGTTCTTAAAGTGGGATTTGATTATTTCAGAAACATATTGGCCACCTGTCAAAATGTGCTTTATTCTCCCAGAATAGCACAAAGTATGTGGTGCAATTCCCATGTTCTGTAGATGTTTAGGTCTACAGAAAAAAAATAGAATGATGTTTTTGTAGACCTGAAAACCTTTTTTTTTAATTCATATTCTAAAGCAGATCCACCAAGATGAAACCCAAAGGTAATCTAGCTTTTCCTTAAGAACGACTCTGAAATTTAAAAAGCAGAGATGGCTGTGTTGACTATAGGAAAAATTCAAAAATCTGTATTAATACAATACTTCTATTATGCCTACGCAGAGGTCATAGTTGGAAGAGGGAAGAGAAACAGAAGAACGCTGACTTGTTGATGAAGTTACTGTATCTGCATAATCAGTCTAAAATGAATGGGATATGAGTCATTTTTAAACATTTACACTGAGTTTTAATCCAATAACAACTTCAGATCACACATAGGACTGGGACAGGCAAAGAATGTGGACACCCCAAGAACACTTCTACAGCTTTGGTCCCCTCTTGGACACATCCTGGAGCAAAATCCATTTCTTCTAGTGAAAAAAAAAAGGAGAATTCTGGAAGCTGCCTGGAGGGTTCAATTTCCTTTCAAATACATTGCAAGGCTTCCCCCACCCCATAGCCCTGTCAGTTTTTAAAGGGAAAAGAAAGCCTTTCTTCAAAATCAGAAGCTAGGGAATTGGTTACATTTAGCTTGGAGGATGGAAGATGTTTTCTGAGACTCCAGAGGGTAGGTTCCGAATAGTTGACTTGCAATTACAGGAAAAGAGAATTGGATGAAATTTTAGAAAGAACTTTCTGAGAGTAAGAGCTCATTGAGAGTGGAATAGACTGCCTAATGGGATGCTGGAGCATCGTTTGCTGGAGGTTCTTAAACTGAGATTAGATTGCTGTCTGATGTTTATTTGTGGATTTCCTTCATGGACAGATTTGAGGGTCCTTTCTAATTCTGAGGGGTCTCTTTTAGTTCTGTGATCCTATGATTTTATGGTGTTAGTCATGAGCAGTTTAATCCTTTTAACCCCTACCAATCTGCTCACCCATCTACCAGTTTTAAGGAGATCATTGTGGCCTCCAGTGGAAAATCAGCCCTCAGAGCCCTGAGACTTGCTCAGTCCTGCTCTAAGTTCTCTAAAACTGGGGTCCCCAATCCCTGGTCTGTGGCCTTGGGAGGACTGGGCCACAGAGACAGATCTCCCGTCTCCCCATGGAGGCATGGATGCACACAACCACACCCACATACATGCACAGACCCCCCCACATGCATGCATGCATGGGTGCCCCACCCACCCATGGACGCAAGGACACCCCTGCCCACGTGCGCATGGACACACCACCACCCCGCTAAACCGGTCCTTGATTTGGAAAAGCTTGGGGACCACTGCTCTAAAGGCCAGTATCAGCACTTTCAGTTGAGTATAGGAATCGAGCAGGCAACCGGAATAGATGATGCAGAGTTGGTGTGATATGGTCTGCACATTTGGAATCCAATGGAGTTGATGACGACAAACATTAATGTGGATCACCTTGACGTTAGATGGTGCCCCTTCAGGATAAAGGAGAAGCATTTTGACCATTAAACATTCCACTAAACTCATGTTATCCTCAACATTTGTACAATAGAGGGAGTACTGTATGTTGTATTCTTGGTCTCTCACTTCCAGGTCAGTGAGCCACAAGCAGGCCTGGTCAGTGGCTCGTAAGGATGGCCCCTCACATAGAATCCTTTGAGAAAGTGTAGAGGTTCCAGGCTAGACTAGTTGAGATGGGCACGAACCAGTTCAGTGGTTCGTACCCGTTTGTCTGTTGCTCTAACAGGTGTTGTGTGGTTCCGAGCACTGCCACCTCAAGCAGGCGCCCATTCAGAGGCAGCACCCGGAGGAAGTGGGGCAGAGAAGCCGGGCCACTGCCTCTGAAGTGGGTGTCCTCCATAGGAGGCTCAACTTGGAACACCAGTTGGACCAGTAGACAAACCAGCATTAACTGCCAAACTGGTTGTCCATGCCCATCTCTGTAGGCTAGTTATAGTGGAATGTGCTCCCTGTAGTTGGAGGCATGGAGACCATTGTCCAGTCACTACTATACAGCTACAAGATGCTTTTTTTCTTTCTTTTTACATACCACTGTATTTACATTCCCCAAAGAGAATATTTCTAGGTGTTTTGAACTACAGTTCCTGTCATCCACAGCCAGTATGGAGAAGGCTCGGAAATTATGAGGGTTATAATTCAAAATATCTGGAGGGTCCTATTTTTAAAGGCTCTGTAAAATACATTTTTTTAAGGTTATAGCGTAGTAGAAGGCACATGTAGATTGTTTTACTGGCTTGTCTTAGTGACAAAGTATGCATTTGGTCATGTTAGCATCTGTACATAGGATGATGTACAATGATGCTATCGTTAAAAGTGTAAGTGGCAAAACCTCAGCTATTTGACTGACGCTGAGTCTGGCTCCTTTTTAATAAAGCCTGGAGCCGAATGATATTGTGTAGTTTTAACCATATAGCATTTCAAAGCAAAGCATGCTGCTTAAAGCACTCTTTGAGGGGGTTGTTACAATTTAATTATTCAGGCTATACATTGCCTGCCCTTCAGCAAGCTGGGTACTCAATTTACCAACCTGGGAAGAATGGAAGGCTGAGGCAATCTTGAGCCAGCTACCTGAATCTGCTGGGATCGAACACAGGCTGTACGCAGAAGTTTTTGACCACAGTATTATAGTTTAACCGTCGTCGTTGAGTCGTGTCCGACTCTTCGTGACCCCATGGACCAGAGCACGCCAGGCCCTCCTATCTTCCACTGCCTCCCGGAGTTGTGTCTAATTCATTCTGGTAGCTTCGATGACATTGTCCAACCACCTCATCCTCTGTCATCCCTGTCTCCTCTTGCCTTCACACTTTCCCAACATCAGGGTCTTTTCCAGGGAGTCTTCTCTTCTCATGAGATGGCCAGAGTATTGGAGCCTCAGCTTCAGGATTTGTCCTTCCAGTGAGCAATCAGGGTTGATTTCCTTTAGAATTGATAGGTTTGTTCTCCTTGCAGTCCAGGGGACTCTCAATAGTCTCCTCCAACACCACAATTCAAAAGCATCAATTCTTCGGCGGTCAGCTTTCTTTGTGGTCCAGCTCTCACTTCCATACATCACTACAGGAAAAACCGTAGCTTTGACTATTCGGACTTTTGTTGGCAAGGTGATGTCTCTGCTTTTTAAGATGCTGTCTAGGTTTGTCATTGCTTTCCTCCAAGAGGCAGGCGTCTTTTAATTTTGTGGCTGCTGTCTCCATCTGCAGTGATCATGGAGCCCAATAAAGTAAAATTTGTCACTGCCTCCGTGTCTTCCCCTCCTATTTCCCGGGAGGTGATGGGACCAGTGGCCATGATCTTTGTTTTTCTGATGTTGAGCTTCAGACCGTTTTTTGCACTCTCCTCTTTCACCCTCATTACAAGGTTCCTTAATTCCTCCTCACTTTCTGCCATCAGAGTGGTATCATCTGCATATCGGAGGTTGTTGATAATTCTTCCGGCAATCTTGATTCCGGCTTGGGATTCCTCCAGTCCAGCCTTCTGCATGATGTATTCTGCATATAAGTTGAATAAGCAGGGGAACAATATACAGCCTTGTCGTACTCCTTTCCCAATTTTGAACCAAATAGTTGTTTCATATCCAGTTCTAACTGTTGCTTCCTGTCCCACCTATAGGTTTCTCAGGAGATAGATAAGGTGGTCAGGCACTCCCATTTCTTTAAGGACTTGCCATAGTTTGCTGTGGTCCACACAGTCAAAGGCTTTTGCATAGTCAATGAAGCAGAAGTAGATGTTTTTCTGGAACTCTCTGGCTTTCTCCATAATCCAGCGCATGTTAGCAATTTGGTCTCTAGTTCCTTTGCCCCTTCGGAATGCAGCTTGTACTTCTGGGAGTTCTCGGTCCACATACTGTTGAAGCCTACCTTGGAGGATTTTGAGCATAACCTTGCTAGCGTGTGAAATGAGTGCAATTGTGCGGTAGTTGGAGCATTCTTTGGCACTGCCTTTCTTTGGGATTGGGATGTAGACTGATCTTTTCCAATCCTCTGGCCACTGTTGAGTTTTCCAAACTTGCTGGCATATTGAATAGTTTAACCACTCCACTGCAATTCTCAATGGTTTCAGCACGTTTTTCATTATTTATATATAGTTTACTTTTTTGTTTGCACTTGCTCTGAGCTGCTGGATTAAGGATGGCTAAATTTAACAGATTTGGGCCGAATATCAGGAAAAACTTAACTGTTAGAGCAGTGCAACAGTAGAACCAATTACCTCAGGAGGTGGGTAACACTCTGGAGGCATTCAAGAGAAAATTGGACAACCGTCTGTCAGATCTGCTTTGATCTGGATTCCTGCATTGAGCAGGGGATTGGACCCGATGGTCTTATAGGCCCCTTCCAATTATTGTATGTCTCTAAATACACCACTGATAAAAAATGATGTACCTTATAATAAAGGATGTTTGTTGCTTTCTTCTCTAAAACCTCATGATTGCCTTATTAATGTGGCCAGATTCCATATACTCACTGTTGTCTGCAGTCACTTTGTCTTTTTTCTTCTTCTCAGTTCTGAATTAAAGCTTTTGGAAGAAGCTGCAATCTCAGTCTGCAAGTCTTTAGGTAAGAGTCCATTTTGACGTTGATATTTATTTCTGTGTTCTTCTTATAGTCAACTTTCTTAATAAATTATGCTGCTCAAACCTTTGTCTCTAAGATGCATGTAATGTCTCCCATCTGTGCTGCGTACATGGATCGTAAAACCCAGTCTTTATTCCCAGGGCTTGATGTAGACATATTGTACCCGCATGTGCTGTTTGAACATAGAGTTTTCACAGGTTTTTGCTTTATTTTGCAGGCTGTCACAGGAAGTGGCTTGGTCACAGCTATATTAAGTTGTAGTAGAACAGGTTGTTTTTCATCCAAAAAAAGATTTTAAAGTGTTTTTTTCGAAACATAATATGTGTAGGAAGTGAAAACAGAGATGGAATATGAAATAGATCTGGAATCTGGGTTACTTGCCTCTTCAAATTAATAAATTTGAATTTCAATTTGAATGTAATAACCATTTTATGGATTCAGACTAAGATGTACCACCTCTGAACCAAATAGTTTATTTTAATGTTCATTATTAATTTTGGTATTCCTGCTGTGCTCTGCTATAAGGCTCCACATATATCTCGTATCGTCCTGGAATATAGGCTTTGTTCAGCCGGCAGAACAAGTAACTGCTGATAGACTTACCTTCCATTAATTTTGCCTAATCCTTTGTTAAAGCCATCTGAGAGGGGAGAATTGGATGTTTTAGTTGGCACAAGGTTATTGCCTTGAGTGACACATTTATGTTGAATTCCGTGACCTCACTTGGAACAGGTAATCTGGCTTTATTGTGGCATCTTTATGCTATGCAGTTTCATTTCTGCACCATTGGCAGTCACCAAAAGCCTGAAAAAATGCACAAGATATCGCATCCAAGGTCAGATTTTCACCATGTGGTGTGTAGGGGTGGGTAGCAACGTTACCTGAACTGACTTTTATTCTTTTTGCAAGGCTGTTCCAAGCTCTTATGATAGGAAGTAGAGAAGGGCATGAACCGCTGTTTGGTGGTTCAGCCCACTTCCCACTCCTGCCTCCTCGACATGATCGCCCACTAACCACCAGCAGCGTGCTTCTCTCCTCTGCCTCCTCCATGTGATTGTCCACTCATGGCCAGTGGCGCAGGCTTTCCTACCCTGCCTCCTCATCTGAGTGGGCGGTTGTCAGAGGAGGGAAGCCCGTCCTGCTGCCAGTGAGCGGCCTTGCGCGGAGGAAGTGTGGGAGGAATCATGCTGCTACTAGTGACCGGATGAACACATGGAGGAGGGAAGCACATGGTACCTGCAGAACACCTGTGCCAGCGCCAGGCCAAATTGCTGAACCTGTAGTTCGCGCCCATTTCTACAGGTTGTTTTAAACCGGGCTTATTTGTTTGTAGGTGTTCTTATGATCCTAGTTTTTATAGACGAGATTGTGCGGCATCTGAAATCATGTGTATTCCTTTCTTCCTCCTAGTGGAGAACAATCCGCGGACAGGGAACCTTGCAGCATTAATTAAAGTCTTCCTTTCAAGAACCAAAGAGTTAAAAATTTCAGCAGAATGTCAAAAGTAAGTAAATGGTGTTAGCAAGTCAGCTTTGCTGACTGTTTTGGTCTAAGAAAATATTATCTGTTGCCGCTATGGCTGCAAGGTGCATAACCAACTGTAACTCTGGTTTTAAACATTTCTGATAAATCTCTGAAACTTTGTGCTGGCAAATGCCTGGGAGCTGTTTGTATCTGCCCTAACCTTAGAGTCTGTCCAGACTGGCCATTTTGGGTTTTGGGGATGGATTTGGGCTACAAAGATTCTGGCGAGGTGGGGGTGAGCAATGTGCCTTTGGGCGTGCTTCTCCTATCTCCATAGCAAATGACCCCTTGTAGCCAGTCAACTGTCAAGGTACAAATAAGGAGGGGAAAGGAAAAGAAAAGATAGAAAGGGAGGGATGGGGAGAAAAAAGGTCTAGGATAAGAAAGAAGCAAAAGGGGAGAGTAAAGAGGAAGCTGTTCGGAGAGAGAAGGAAATGGCATTTGATAAAAGCGAGGAGGAGGGGAATACAACCCAGAGAAGACAAAGAGTATCGAAACAGCAGGATCTACTACTGGGAGAGAAGGAGGAGGGATGGACGGGAGAGTAAATTAAAAAGATGGGAGGATTTGGGAAGGAAAGGATGAAAGAGAAAACGAAGAGAAAAAGGGAAGGCGAGCAGGAAGGCAGAGTGCAGGGAGCAAAGCCATGAGACGCACAGGAGAAGGGCCGAGGGAGCAGTCCCTCATCGCTGCTGGCCCAAGGTCACTGGCACTCTCTCCATCATCTCTCACCCTGTTGAAGCATGCCTCCAGCAGGGAGCCCCTCGGGGATGGCAAGGGCGCCTGGAGCCAATCAAGGAGCAGGGGGCCCTTCCCCTGATGGTCTGTGCACCAAAAAGAATGCGTGCCCTGCCACTGGGCCAGAAAAGTGTGGGACAGTTTATAAAGGAGAAGGATGGCTTGATCTAAGTAGAAACACCAGTGGATGTGGGCTTCCCCCCCCCCCCCGAGCCAAGCAGTGTCCTCAGTGAGGTGTATATCATATAAATATGCCAGGTGGACAGACCCTAGCGAGCCCCGGCTCAGACATGTTGATTCTGAATTTTGCTTTCTGTTAATTACGATCAGCAATTCATACTAACAGATCTGTATCCCATCAGGTGACATCACTAGTTGAAAAGGTCAGGTGGTCGTCTTGTCTTGTGTACGTGGCCTATGATGCTCCTTTTTTGTTTTTATTGGTGCCTGTCTGGTTCAGTCTGCCGTCAGAGCCCAAGAAGGTGTCAGCAAGCTATCCTGCTTCATAAATGAGTGCAACCTTATATCTTACATTCAATAAAACATCGTGAATGTTTCAAAATTCTAGGGATGGGGTATAATAGTGCTGAAAATTAGTGTTGTCTTAACAGGCCTTGCTGCTTGTACTCAGTTACACAACAAATATTTGCTTATGTAAGTTCGTATTAATCTCTTAATGCATGGCAGTGCTGTCCCATTTATTTGCTGAGGGTGGAAAGGGGAGACAGTATTTTTTTAAAAAGTGCCCTAGTCCTTTTTTTCCCTGTTTTTGCAACCTGTGACTCAAAATTCCTTAGAGCTTAGAATTGTTTAAGATAGTGCTTTAGCAATTATTTTATGCATGTTTTTTCAGTTAAAATGTAACTATTGCTCCTAATGTTGTACTACCAGCTGTCTGGTTTGTAAAATAAACATTTGTTTTTCAGCTTAAGTGATTACATTTAGGAGTATTTACAAACCAGCTTGATGAAGCTTTGCAGTTAAACCTCAATTTGATTTAAATCCAGAGCATTATCTCTAGAATACATTGCTTTCGGATAGGATAGAAAATGTAGCGGTCCTCTTCCCCCATCCCCCCACCCCCAGTATAGATTCTTTTTGGTTGCAAAATAGTGCTTTATTTTGGCATGCATATAAGTTAATAGTTGCAGAGATTGCTTTTTAGATGTACCTTCATCTTTTGAGGGGAAAGGAATGGATGTCCTTAGTGACGTTAACCAAAAAAGCTTTCAGCTGACATAGAAAGAGAACTTGAGGCTGAGTATGCAGGATTCCTTAATAAAATGATGGTTCTTAGTGATCATGTAAATTCAAATGCAAGTGATGTTTTTACTGAACTACTAAAAAAAATCACAAAATTTCTAGCTTCACACATTCTCTATGCAAATTCAAGTATATCGTTTTTGGGGAAAAAAATAAACAGCCTTTGCTTTTTAATTTTGCTTGCATTCCTTTGGGTCCACACAGGATGTTTCATTCCCCTGGCCATCTCCAGGAGCACTTGTAGGCTTGCTCTAATGTACATCTAAGTCCAGTTCTTTCCCATTGTTCGACAGGTGTACGTGTCACTGAAACTTCTGTTTCTCTTCTAGCCACCTCTTTATCTGGCAAGCTCACAATGCACTGTTTATTATTTGCTGCCTACTCAAAGTGTTGATCTGTCAGATGTCAGAAGAGGAGCTGCAACTTCATTTTACCTATGAGGAAAGAGCACCAGGCTCCTATGGTAAATATTGAACAATACTAAGAGCAGTATCAGACTTAGTTCAATAACCACTGTATTCCACCAGGTGCCACAGTTTTGTGTTTCTTGATTCAGTTTATGTGCGGTGATTCTTGATAATGATCCTCTGTTACTCATAATGCAAATATACATACAGTGGTGCCCCGCATAGCGACGTTAATCCGTTCCAGGATTAACGTCGCTATCTGGAATCGTCGCTAAACGGAAAGAAAAACCCCATAGGAACGCTTTAAACTCGGTTTAATGCGTTCCTATGGGGGAAAAACTCACGGTTGAGTTTTTCCTCCATAGCGCTGCCATTTTCACCGCCTCGGTAAGCGAGGGCAGCGCACGAAAACGCTGTGGGTGGCCATTTTATGCACCCGGCAGCCATTTTGGAACCGCTATCATCTGTTTAAAAAAACATCGCAATGGGAAGATCGGTAAGCGAAACGCTTACCGATCATCGCAGTGTGATTTTCGGCCATTTAGATCATCGCAATGCGATCGCATTAGCGATCGCAAAAAACGTGTTGTTATGCGAATTCGTCGTTAAATGGTGCGCTCGTTATGCAAGGCACCACTGTATTCTAATAGCAAATTAAATCTAGAGTGTTGATCCGTATGTAGTCAAAGTGTGATCATCCGTGTGTAAGAAAGTGATGCTGCTATGTTTGGGAAACCCTATGTTGTGCAGAAGTTTTTTTACCCCACAAGAAAAACATTGTAAGGGGAATAATCCAGACCTAGTCCGGTGTGGAGTAAGCAGGCTCAATGGGCATGGAATGCCGATTAACACTTGATAGATCAGTGAGGGACCTGGCAACGGAGTTAAATCACAGCACTCATCATTGCTGTGTTTTGCTACGCAGCTTATTGTCATGGCAGGGCAAACGCATATGGATTTTTATGTCCCATTTACTTCTATTTTTATTTCAATTTTTCTACAGAATGGATGGGAAGCCTTTGGCTCTCCAAATGTTAATGAACTGCAGCTCATGTAATCTCTTGCATGAGCCGCGTTTGGTCAGGCTGGCTGGGATCAGCAGAAATTAAGAGTTCAACAACATCTGGAGGGTTGGACATTCCTCATTCTGCCTTGTTCTATGGTATAATGATGTGTATGAGAGAGAGAGGGAATATGGGAATAGTGGGGGAGTGCAGTGGGGCAGAGATAGAAACTTGCTTTAAGGCGGCTTCTAGGATCATGACTGTATCCTTGTAGGGCAAAATAAAAAATGGATGCGATATGGTTTCTGTACAGTGCTGGTCAGAATTGTCGCAACGAAGTGCTGCTTCGTACAGTACCCGATTAACTTGTTGCCATAAAAAATGGAATTGTGGAATTTGCATCCACAAAATGTGGAAATGGGTAGCCACTACTGGATTAAGGCTAGCCCAGATGGGAAAAGGGACGTGGTGGCGCTGCGGGCTAAACTGCAGAAGCCTGTGCTGCAGGGTCAGAAGACCAGCAGTCCTAAGATCAAATCCACGTGATGGAGTTAGTGCCCGTCGCTTGTCCCAGCTTCCGCCAACCTAGCGGTTCGAAAGCATGCAGATGCAAGTAGATAAATAGGGACCACCTTGGTGGGAAGATAACAGCATTCCGTGTCTAAGTCACACTGGCCATGTAGCTATGGAAGATTGTCTTCGGACAAAATGCTGGCTCTATGGCTTGGAAATGGGGATGAGCACCGCCCCCTAGTGTCGAACACGATTGGACAAAAATTGTCAAGGGGAACCTTTACATAGATGGGAAAAAGTACTACAGTGGTGCCTCGCTTAACGAGCGCACCATTTAACAATGAATCCGCATAGCGATGGATTTTTTGCGATTGCTAATGCGATCGCATTGCGATGTTTAGATAGGCTAAACATCGCATTGCAATGATCGGTAAGCGTTTCACTTACCGATCTTCGCATTGCGATGTTTAGAAAACAGCTGATTGGCGGTTCCAAAATGGCTGCTGGGTGCAGAAAATGGCCGCCCGCAGCATTTTCGCACCCTGCCCCCGCTTACCGGGCAGCAAAAATGGTGGCGGGAGGGGGGAATCTTCGCTTACCGGTGAGTTTTTCCCCAGTAGGAACGTATTAAACGGAGTTTAATGCGTTCCTATGGGTTTTTCCCGCCCACATAGCGATGAATCCAGATAGCGATGTTAATCCTGGAACAGATTAACGTCGCTATGTGGGGCACCACTGTACAGCAAATGGGTATGGGCAGGCACAGTTTGTCTCAAATAGGAACAGGGCTTATTGGTATTGATATCTATATTTCAGCACAAAAGTCAGGTCTTTGAAAATTGCATGTCTAGGTCCTTTAAAATTCCGTCCTCACTGCAGCTTTGCCTCTGAACTTTTTTCTTCTGTTTCTTTCTTAGAAGTATTGATTTTCTTTACGGATTAATCTGATAATTTGTTTTTATTTTGATGATTTGTTAGTCTCTCTCTCTCTCTCTCTCTCTCACTCTGTATGTGTGTGTGTGTGTGTGTGTGTGGTCTTGTTGTTTGGAGCAGGAAGCCAGGAAACTGGAGTTCCTCCTTGGTGTGCTCTTTGCTTCACTGTGATCTTCTGCCAGCTGATTGTTTCCTGCTTTCCTTTACCCCTCTATAAAGTTTGGATAATTTCCTCATTTGGGAAGTAGTGAGGCTTGGATAATGATGGCACATAACGTTTCTTTAATGCCAGGACATAATTCTACAGAGTCATCTGTTGAAAAAAAACCCTCTTTTAAACTTATATAAAACTGATTGACACGTCACCAAGTAAATATAATGGAATGAAGGGTGGGGGAAGAGAATCCTGTTGCCTTTGGACCTTGCAAAGCACTCAAATGAAAGCAATTACAATTTAAGGCCTTTTCCTTTAATGACTCAAACTGAGTAGAAAACACTCCCAGCTTATTTTTTCAGCTGTTTGCAATGCTGACAGTAATTTAGTGAGGAAATGCTACATTGAAAGAATTGCTAATTGTGTCTCAGTTGGCTAGTTGTGCCCATTCATGTGACTTTACTGGGTAGTCTTTAACTTCCTGAGCCCCTGGATTTGCCTTTAACCTCAAATTGAAAAGTACAGTCCATATAATTTTGCATGGTATTATATTCCTTTTCTCTCTCCCATCCCTCTGTATTTTTCTTCCCTCTTGCTACACAGTTGTCTTCATCTTAACAGAAATTTAAGCAAGGTTAACCGTCTTAAGGAAATGTCATAGCTGCTGCCCATCTTTGGCTTGGTCATGACTCAGTTTTGGATCATGACCACCAACCAGCTCAAGATCTAATAACGCTGCTACATACAGATGAAGGCGAGTCCTTCTAGCACGCAGAACAACATCTCTGTCTCAGCAGGAGAGGAATGACCAGCACTCCAGCATTTTCTCCTGAGCTCCCCAACCATTTACGTCTGCTGAAAGATAGACCTCTTTAGGCCATGTTGGCTGTTCTTCTTCCTGTAAGCTCGCCTAGTGCCCTGGAAGTGGTGATGTTCTCTTGCAGAAATCAACTTCTGTACATGAAACAGCTTTTTGTCTCAGGCAGCAAAATGCCTTGGACAGGCCCTGCTGTTAATGCAACTCCCATTAAATAGTTTTTTGTGAAACACTGATGTAAGACTCCCAGATGCCAACTCTT
Organism: Pogona vitticeps; assembly: GCF_051106095.1. Classification (NCBI taxonomy): domain Eukaryota; kingdom Metazoa; phylum Chordata; class Lepidosauria; order Squamata; family Agamidae; genus Pogona; species Pogona vitticeps. The sequence goes on from NC_135784.1 coordinate 301,989,444, forward strand.
ATTTCCCCATTGTTCGTCCAGACCTGTTGCATAATGCGATTGCTCTTTCTCTGAGTTTCTGGTGACACAATATCAAGCATGGCTGATTATTGTACCTGGTCAAACATCCTGGGGATCCTTCCATGCAACTTCTCTTCTATCTCAGTGGCTTTCAAGCCTTTTCTATAGTGAGACTATTTCTGTTAGCACATGTTGAGCCAAATTCACCTTAGGTCAAAAAAAATAAAAAAATCTCCCCCTAGTGGTAGAGTACGGATTAACCAGCTTTGCATTAGTTCCTATGGGAACTAACGCCTCTACCTACGAACAGCGCCTCTACCTACGAAATGACTGAGACGGAAGGAAATCCGTCCTCCTTGTCCCAAAATAATGAAATTATATTCCTCTAGTTATGCTCTTAAAATTTGGAGAAATTTAAACTAGAGCCCTGATATATCTACATTTAGTACTTCTAGTTGTTTATTTGATTAGATTATGCATAGAAGAAATAAGAAACATAGGCCACAGGTCTATGTATACAGAATGCATGGTGGAGGCGATGAGGATCATGGGAGAAAGAGGGTGACAGTTATATTACTGGCAGGCCTTAGACATTATAGTGGCATTATTCATACCAATAATGATCAGTCAATGTGCTGAGTTCATAGACATCAATATTCAGATGATTTTCCAGGTGAGTGTTGAGGTCAGAGTTACATCAAAGTAGAGAACTTTTTTGGTCACAGATATGCCATGATTGTGGGTGAATCCAGAGCATCCATGTATATAGGCTACATCCATGTACCGTATTTTTCGCTCCATAAGACGCACCTCTCCATAAGACGCACCAGATTTTTAGGAGTAGAAAACAGGGGAAAATAATCTGTTTTCTTCGCTCCATAAGACGCACAGACTTTCCACCCTCCGGTTTTGTGGAAAAAAGTGCATCTTATAGAGCAAAAAATACGGTATATAGGGTGAATCCTTGGTCCTGTTTAATCCTGTGCTTTGGAGCCTGGGAACGTAGCCCACTTGATTAGATTGTATTACACTATTTAAACCTGAGAAATGGGATGTAAATACTTAGCGTGAGCCATTGTCTGGAGCAGTGATTCTCAGCAGCTTGCGCAAGTACTACTGGAATAAAGGTGTGCTTTAGGTGGGACATAGGGTTTTTCTAGCCATTACTGAGAATTTGCTCTCTCTCAATCCCTATGTTCTCCTGTGGACATAATGTGCAATATTTAGTCTATTACTCAGGTGTTTTACAGTTGCCATAACAGTTGTGCTCAACCCTGATAGAATTCTCAGTAAAATGGAATGGTGTTTTTTTTGTCTTTTTCCAATGATACAATTACATATTTTATCTTCTTAAGATTACCATAAATATTAGCAGTATAATAACAGAATGCCTATAAATACACATATATTCTTCTTGGGTGAAATGGGCCTTTTGTGCTTATTATGGTGGAACCCAGGTTCTTTGATGGAGTGTCTGGTGGGGGAAATGAACTATGAAAGAGTAAGAACTACAGGTGTAAACTGTTGGATGTGCATCGTACCCTCTGAGGACAATCTGCCATAAGTGAGCTCAGTTTGGCACAAATCAGCCCTGTTTCATTCTTAGGAATACTAATAATGTATTTCACAGTAAGAGACAAACAAAAAGGACTTCAGAGCACTTGATTTAATTTCTGCTGGCTGACTGTCCGCTAGTTCTTTCAAAAAAAAAAATTGAGATGTAATTTTATGTGACAGGATTCTAGACAAAATCCAGAGAAACCACAGCTAAATTTTGGTGTACAAAATAGTTTGTACCTGATAGTAGTGCTGAAAATATACAGTGGTACCTCGACTTACAAACTTAATCCATATTGGAACGGCGTCCGTGCGTCAAAAAGTTCGTAAGTCAAGGGAAGATTTCCCATAGGAATGCACTGAAAACCATTTAATCCATTCAGGCTGTTTTTCGTTCGTATCTCGAGGCGCTGTTCGTAGGTAGAGGCGTTAGTTCCCATAGGAACTAATGCAAAGCTGGTTAATCCGTACTCTACCACTAGGGGGAGATTTTTTATTTTTTTGACCTAAGATGAACTTGGGTCAAAAAAGGGTGGGAAAGGGTTTTTTTTTAAAAAAAATTCATTCATAAGTCGAGGCTCCGTTCGCAAATCGAAGCAACTTTTTGCAAATGGAGCCATTCGTAACTTGAATCGTTCGCAAGTGGAGACGTTCGTAAGTTGAAGTACCACTGTAACGTTTGAAAATTCTCTCTCTCTCTCTCTCTCTCTCTCTCTCTCTCTCTCTCTCTCTCACACACACACACACACACACACACACACACACACACACACACACAACTCTGGAATGGTGGGCAGAGTTGTATTGCATGAAAATCTGGATTTTCTCTGTGCAAGGGGGTCAGAATATAATTGCTAACATTTACTTCCACTCCAGCCATAGTGTTTATCTTTATTTTCTTTCAGAAACAGAGCATGAAGATCTTATGGAAGAGTTGCTATGCTGCCTCATTCAGCTGATTGTTGAGATTCCTCTTCTGTAAGTAGAAGTGATGCAGCTTATAAGATTTGTGTTTCAACTAATATCTGAAGGGGTGTAATCATTATTATTCCAGAAACTCCATAGTAATAGAAGATATTAGACACCGTTTTGCCATTTTTATAGTACTGTAATCAGCCAAAAGACAAAATTTAAATGGTATTTTCAGTGAACCTATGAAAGGTAAGCAGAGTGTCTTGGATATTTGAGTAGCCGTTCAAAATAAAATAAAATAAAATAATAATAATAATAAGAATAAGAATAAGAATAAGAATAAGAATAAGAATAATAATAATAATAATAATAATAATAATAATAATAATAATAATAATAAGAAGAAGAAGAAGAAGAAGAAGAAGAAGAAGAAGAAGAAGAAGAAGAAGAAGAAGAAGAAGATAAGAAGTTGTTGATATCCTTCTGGGATGCTGAACCAAAGCAGTAGGTGGACTTCAAACATAATTTGTATTCTCTTCAGGGCTGTGACTTGTCTCTCTTTCCTAATATTATTGTGGGAAATGTTATTTACATGGAACTAAAACTGCAGTCCATTGTTACTTCAGAGGTGGGGTTTATGAAATTAGACCAGGAGTAACCATCATTTTTTTTCCCAAGCAAGGAATCTCCAGGTAATGTGTCAGGAACTGCTTGCTAACACCGGCTGGCCATAGCCAGTGGTGAGTTGGGCCGGAGTTCCCCTTGGCACAGCTATCCTTGCGTTACAATTATCAGCACTCTATCCTGTTTCTCTTTTGTTCTTATGAGAATTGGTGGGTCGGAGGAGCCTAGTAGAAGGTGGCTGATCTTGAGAACAAGTGACCAGAGTGGTGGTTTTATGCTAATGCCTTGTTTCCCCAAAAATAAGACCTAACCTGAAAATAAGCCCTAGTATGATTTTTCAGGATGCTCATAATATAAGCCCTATCCCCAAAATAAGCCCCAGTTAAATGAAACCCCGCCCTCCACCCTTGTGCAGCAACCAGAAGAAGCTGACAGCACTGTATTTGAATAAATGTGGATTGTTGTACATGAAAAAAAAAATAAAACATCCCCTGAAAAATAAGCCCTAATGCGATCCTGTCTTATTTTTTGGGAAACATGGCAGTTGGTATCTAGCTGCTCCGCTTCCAGGAAATGAGCAAGGGTGTAGGCAAGTGTATGTGTGAACTCTCAGACCTGACTGCAATTTAGAGGGCAGAGCATCTTTCCAAAAGGCAGTACAGCATTCTGATTGCCACAATCCAAGGTTGGACCTCCCAAATACATCTACTCGCCAGACCCTCTTTATCATTTGCTTTAGGGAAACTCTAGACTCACAAAGAGAGTATGGCTTAATAAGAAGCTGACGGCATACACCAAGATCTAGGTCTATAGAGCCTGTGTCCTGAGCACACTCCTGTACTGCAGTGAGTCCTGGACCCTTTGTGTACAGCAGGAGAGGAAGCTGAACACGTTCCATATGCGTTGTCTCCAACGCATTTTTGGCATCACCTGGCAGGACAAAGTTCCAAATAGAGTAGTCCTAGAATGAGCTATTTTTAGCATGTATACATTACTGAAACAGTGACATCTATGTTGGCTTGGGCATGTCATGAAAATGGACTTATGGTCCAGATAGGCGGGATATAAATTCAATAAATAATAATAATAATAATAATAATAATAATAATAATAATAATAATAATAATAATAATAATAATAATAATAATAATAATAATAATAATAATAATAATAATAATAAAATGGCTGATGGTTGGATTCCAAAAGATCTCCTGTATGGAGAATTATTGCAGGGAAATCGCCCCAGAGGGAGAGCACAGCTGCGATACAAGGAGATCTGCAAGCGGGATCTAAAGGCCTTAGGAATAGACCTCAACAGATGGGAAAACTTGACGTCTGAGCGTTCAGCCTGGAGGCAGGCAGTGCATCATGGTCTCTTCCATTTTGAAGAGACACTTGTCCAGCAGGCAAAGAAGCAGCTGGACAGGGGACGGATTGTGTTTGTCTTCAGTGTGGAAGGGACTGTCACTCTCAAATTGGCCTTCTCAGCCACACTAGACACTGTTCCAAGTCCTCCATACAGAGCATGTTACCATAGTCTCTTGAGACTGAAGGATGCCTAACCAAAAGGGCAACTGATACTGTTTGTTGCTCATATGGGAAATTTTCACCAGCATGTGTGTAAAATAAGTTTACCGGTTGCCATTTCTGAACCATGTATGAGGGAGGGAAGTAATGAAAACAATTTGTATCTTTGATTTATAGTGTGTAGGTATGCCTGACAAATTTCATTTGGATTTTTCTTTTGCTTTCCCCAGAGTGTATAACAGTGCTTTAAAGACTAACAGATACATTTCAGTGTGAACCTCCATGGATTACAGTACACCTTGGGTGTACCTGTTTGGTTAAGACCTTGCTTGCAAATTCTTTTGTTAGGTTTCATAGTTCCTTTTGGAATTTGACAGGTGAGGCCCATGCCATATAAAACGTGGTGATGCTGGATAGTTGTTTTGACTTACATACTGCCCCATAATGCTAGCATTTTCTCTGGGGGGGGGGTTTACAATGTAATTATGTAAGAAATGAGCTGGGTACTCATTTTGCTGACCTCAGAAAGATTGAAAGCTGAGTCAGCTCTGAGCTAGTGACCTGAATCTGTTGGGATTGAACTCAGATCATGAGCAGAGGCTTGACTGTAGTACTGCAGTTTAACCACTGTGCCATGGGGCTCACTGTAATTGTATCTCAGCCTCCTTTAAGTCGTCCAATTTGTCAATCCTAGCAGGTGTTCCTGTTTTCTGTTACTCTTTGGTGTTGATGATGATGAGATTGTTTTTGAATCAGACTATGGCATTGTACTTTATCTGGCTAAGACCGTATTGCGTCCTTTGCTGATTATTTCAGCAAAGGACACAATACCTGGGTGTGGTAGCAGTCGTAGAAGCACCCGATGCACAAATGTGATGTAGATCTAATCAATAATCTACAAATAGTCTGTAGTATTTGTAACTTTTAATGTAGATAAGGCAAATGCTTAATTGGATAGGAGCATTCTCTGTCCAGTTGAGGTTGCTTGGTAAAACATATCTGTTTGCTGATTATCTCAGACTGGGTGCAGTGGTGGAAATGCTTAAGGTAAATATTTCATTCCTCATTCTGTCTCTCAGCAGGAGTACATTTAGAGTTCTTCTTTCTGTAGCACTAAGAGGAGAGTGGCTAAGTCCTGGAATCCTCTGTCATGTTTTTCGTCTGCCATGCAATGGCAAGTGAAATAAATAAGGTGCCACAACTCTTGCTTATATTTTTGTTATACTGTACATGGTGAAACAATCTAAAACGGCCACATCACTGCATCCCCCAGATTAGCTAAAGTTCATCCTTCTCTCTTGGAGCCTTTTTTATGTTTTACATGGCTGATATCTCATTCACTTGGAAGTTAGACAGCCATTTAGCATCCTGATAAAGGCACAGCTGTTTTCTTTGGAACTCTTACTCTCATGAAACATGGTTCTGTCATCGTTACAGTAATTTTAGGGCCATTGCTGTCTAACGAACTTGCAGCATGATTTAAAGAAGTCATTCTGATTATGCAAAGAGGCATTGTTGGTACTTCCTGAAACAGTGATACTTCTGTCTGGAGCAGATTAGAGGAAATGGTGAAAGGTGAAAGGGCTGAGTAATATAGGCACTTTCATAAATCATTGTCTTTGTTGGAAGGCAGCATGGAGACAAGTAATAGCCAGTTACTCCGTCTGAAAACAGTCTGCACCCACAGTCAATCCCTATAAAAATCAATTGCCAGGATCCAGAATTCCATGGAAAAGTTCCACAAAGTTTTACGTATGTCTTTCTTGAACAGTAGTGATTTTATCTCCTCAAATAGTGCTACATAGCAAGAGATCTTTTGGGATGGGGGCAAAATTAGAAGCAATTTGTCATGTGGAGTGGTGGGATAGTTATTTACAGAATGACCAAGGGCTCCATCTCTTCTTTTATAAACTAGGATGAGTAGGGGAAGAGGAGCAGGAAAGATTTTTGTACAAGGCTGAAATTAGAACGCTGTGTGGTGTGGTAGTGGATAGAGCGATGGTCTAGGCCTGGGATTGAATCCCCCCCACTTACCCTTGGAAACTCCCTGAGGGTGTGGAACTGGTAAAAGCCACCACTTAAATGTATCACTCAGGGATGTAGCATGAAGGAAACAGAGGGGTGGTCACCCCAAGTGCAAAAATTTTTAGGGGGCACACCATGCTGCAGCACCTGTTCCTCGCACTCGTCTCCTTCCCTCCGGCCACTCTGATTCTTAGCTGCCAGGGGTGCAGGCCAGCCACCACCAGCACGGTCCTGGAGTAGCTCCACTACCACTTCATGGCACCACCCTGGGTACTTCTCCTGCCCCGCTCCCTGTGCCCCATCTCACCCACACATTGTGTGACAAAGCCAGCATGTGACCAGCACGCCACAATCCCCGCCTTGTTCCAAGTGCTGGCCACCAAGCTACACCATTGATCTCAATTATCTTGAAAGCCCTGTTAGTTAGGCATCCTTCAGTTTCAAAAGACTATGGTAACATGATCTGTATGGAGGACTTGGAACAGCATCTAGTGTGGCTGAGAAGGCCAATTCAAGAGTGACAATCCCTTCCACACTGAAGACAAATGCAATCTGTCCCCTGTCCAGCTCCCTGATTTTGTTGCTTTCGTAACTGCCTCTTTGCCTCGGCCTGCTGGACAAGGGTTTCTTCAAATTGGGAGATGCCGTGATGCAATACCTGCCTCCAGGCTGAACGCTCAGAGGTCAAGGTTTCCCATCTGTTGAAGTCCATTCCTAAGGCCTTGCTGATGTCCTTGTATCACAGCTGTGGTTGATGGTACATAACAACAGCAATAATTAAATTAGTGGTATGGGTTGTATATCTTGTGATAACCTTTTTCTCTATGGAGTTTACGTAGAAAACAATATTAATTAAACATGAGTAAAAATAAGCTCTTTCTATGAATGATGTTCATTGAAAGTAACTTGCCAGGGAGATGGCCCTTTGGGTTATAAGTGGGATTACGGTCACTAGATGAGAAATTTGGTGTATATGTGTACATGTGTGTTCAATAAACTGCAGTCACCAGAAATGACATATGTATATTCTAGGACTTACCAAGCAATTCATCATATTACGTCTGAATTTCTTGTTCAAGTCAAGAACAAAACGACAAAGTGTATTTTGACCAAAAAAAGAGAGTTCTCTATCAAAATTTCCAAATTTTTAATTTCATTTATGTGTGATTAAACTTTTTAAACTGTAGTTCTTCTTTATTAAATGTAATTGGTATTTCTAAATGTGCATGAAATATTTCAACAGACCATAGAGGCTTTTATTTGGCTTATTGCTTATGTCCCCTGCCATCTTAGTATGTAAGTAGGTATATTTAAATATTTCACTTTAACCAGCCAGAATTATAGATGTTGTTTAAAAAAAAAAAACAGAGTAGGCTGCTCAGCATTTAAAATTATTTTACTGTGTTCAGGTACTGGAAAGTGGACATGTATCAAAATAAATCAACACTCCTAGCTCAGAATTGGGCATGTATAGAGATATGCTTTCCAGTACCTAAACCCAATAAAATAATATAAAATGCTGAGCCATTAGAGATTTTTTTTTAAAAAAATGTAAAGCCACTTTTATAAGACAAAAATGGGGTGGAATCACAGGTGTGACCTTCTGAGTTCCAGAGATGGACACATGTGATCTCCCCCGATATCTGTAAATCACCCACTCCTGCCTTAGCTTTTGCTACAGTGACTTTGCCTGCACCCATGTCCAGGTTAATGGGCATCTTGTTGATTCCCACCTCCTCAATTCCTTGCCATCAACTCCTTCTCCTTTAAAAAGATATCTGACAAAAGCTTATAGCAGAACTCAATCCTAAAACTAAAGACTTGTAGGAGAAACTTTTCATTTAGGATAGTTTAACGAATCTCATTTCACACCACTAATTTCTGTTTTTACGGAGCAATGTGAATGTGGGTAGGGATGGGAAATGGACATATTGAGTGTCTGAGGTTTGTCCGAACACCGTGGAATGACTCATAAACAAGATATCATAATTCCCTGTGGTGGCCTCTAAATGCACTCCCTTCCGTTCTGTGGAGGTGGGAGAATTAGCAAGGAGTATTTCCTGTTCTTTCCATTAAGAGGAGAATGGCAGGTCACTATTGGACGTTTGCTTTCAATTATATTTTAAAAAGTAAATTGGGAAGTTTCCCAAGCATTGCTTGATGGCCGTAACTAGTGTATTTCTTTCATGCATGTTTGCCATTAGTGGGTGTTAATTTTAGGAGTTGTGCCAGGAGGAAAGATTGTGTTCCCATTGAGCTCTTGTATTTGTACCTTGGGACCGATAACTAGATATTCAGCTCTGCTTTTCAGCATTCTAGACGGACCTATCTTCTTTAGCGACTTCTCTTTCACCTTTCTGGTGGACCCTCAAGAAGTATGGCAATCAAACCCTGTTCCTGTATTATTTGAAATTTGCAGCCCATTCTGGCAATGTTCCTAAACTACTGAACTTTAAACCCTTACTGCTTCCAGAGAAATGAGTTTCCCGGATTGACATTGAAGAATAAAAAGTACCCATTGTTTGACAAGTTTATGTGCATCAGCCAATAGATCAGTGCTTTCCTATCCAGAGCCCCCTAGAACTTGTTGAAATGCAGCTCCCATAATCCCATGTCTTTGACCAATCTGGTTGAGAAAGGTGGGTTCTATAGTCCAGCAGCACTTGTGGGCCCTCCTTTAGGAACTGTTGCTACAGATATTTACCTTCGAAACCATCTTTGTCCCTTTTGTTGTATAGAAAGCACTTCTTGTGAATTACCGTATTTTTCTCTGTAATACTTTTGTCTAAAATCTTTAGAATAAAAATTGAGGGTCATCTTATACATGGAAGTAAGCTGAGGCGAGAACAAAAACAAGTGGAGGGGAAAGCAGGGATCAAAGCGATCCTGCAGGGCTTTGATCCCTTTCCCTCTACACTTGCTAAGTCCCACTTAGATTTCTTACTTTTGGGTTAGAAAAGTGGGGGGCCATCTTGTACATGGGGGCGTCTTATACATGGGGCGTCTTATACACGGAAAAATACAGTATATGTGGTATAGTCAGACATATACTCTTGCCATATAGTGATATAGTGTCAGAAGCAAACAAATAATACCACAACGTATATGTGAGATGACTGCAAAGTTGAGGAATCTCTTTTGACCTCATGGGCAAATTCAGTTACAGCAAAATTCTCAGCGGCAGCATTTCACTGGTGAGCAGGGCTATTTTTGATGGGCTCAAAAATAGTAGCACACTTTAGTTTAAAGCTCTTAGTGGCAGTCACTTAGTCTTAGGAGAGGCATTTCAACCTTTTCTTCCCCAATCCATAAACTGGAAAATCAGCATATTATGATGTAATGTAGCAAAGGGTGTGGACCCTAGGAGAAAACTTCCTCTCCATGGACGCATGCTTTTACTTTGTGAGGGAGTTTGAGTAGTGGCAGGGAAGCTGAGGACAATGAACTGCTGGATAGCTCAGTGGTTTAGGTCTCTGGCTGCGGAGCCAGAGGTTGGGAGTTTGATTCCCCCCATTGTGCCTCCTTGATAGGGGCTGGACTCAATGATCCATAGGTCTGATATTGTATGACCCATTCATTTGGAACGTTAATGAGAGAAGTATGAATCAAGGTAAAGTGGAAACCATAAATCAAGAAATAGAATGTTTAAACATTGCAGTACCTTGTGTGAATGAACTGAAGTGGACAGGAATTGTCAAGCGGCAATGACAAACTCAACACGAAACGGTCTGATTCTAATCCTGAAGCAAGATGTAGAACAGGCAGTTAGGGGCTATAATGTAAGGTCTGTCCAATAATATCCATCAGATATCTTGGACCAACCTATCAAAATAGCCATCAATCAAGTCTATGTTTGAGCTACAGGTGCTAAGAAGAAACAAAAAGCTTTTATGCAAGCATCCAAAAGGAAACTAAAGGCACACCAAAAGAAAATGTGCTGATAATCATAAGCCGCCTAGAGTGGTCGTATAGACCAGATGGGCAGGATACAAATCAAATCAATCAATCAATCAGTCAATCAATCAATCAATCAATCAATCAATCAATCAATCAATCAATCAATCAATCAATCAATCAATCAATCAAGTGACTGGAATGCAAAGTAAAAACAAATGAAGTTGGAGAATTTGGCCTAGAAGTTAGATGCAGAGCAAACGAACAACCCATATAATTCTGTGATAGGAGGAAAAGTAGATCGCTTGTGTAACTAATAAATTAATGATGGGAGAAAGCAACAAGGGACATCAGTGGGAGAATATGGAATAGCATCTTCTTGCCCCGGGATCTGTTTCTAAATACATCTGGGAGAAATACATCCTGTAACTTATTGCTGACAGGAGCCAGAAGTTGATTTTATTCTCCGTTTAGCCAAACTTAGTGCGAAGAAATTCAGTGCAAGCATTAGGACAGAATAGGAAAAAAAACACAGTCAGTGAATTAACTTGTTGGTTTTAATTAATACTATTATTATTATTTTCCTTACAGAGACATAACATACAGCATTTCTATGGAAGCTGTAACGACTCTTATTGTTTTCCTCTCCTGCCAACTTTTCCACAAGGAAATTCTGCGGGAAAGCATCGCACATAAATACCTCATGCATGGTCGATGGTATGTCAAACCACAGTGCCACTTTCTATAGAGATTGTTTTCATTACTGGGAGTATTAAATGCTCGTGCCTGCCCTGAGAATATTGCAGATGTTTGCAGTTAGCTGTGGCTTTACCTGTGATACCAAAGTGTTTCTCATGCTGGTAGTGAACAGAACTTACAACTCTAGGAAATGAGAAAATACACCATTCGTCTGTGTGAAAGAACTGCTGAGGCTGTAAAAAGAGATGCTGATGTGAAATGTAAAATATATTGTGCAACCCCACTTTATAACCTCAGAGATTTGGGGAGATCCAAAGTGTAGATGTATTAAAAAATAATAATTTGGTGCATAAAGTGCTTCATAATAATTATTATTTCATTTCTTCTGTTGAGCCGATGTTTTGCAGTTTTCAAGGTGGCTCCTTGAGGGGAGGCAAGGAGGTGAGAAACCATTCAGTGGCCCTTGGGGGCACCTTGCAGTTTTCAGCCTGACTTTCTGTGACCTTAACGTCAAAGCCTTCTGCAAGCCAACATTTCAGACCCTCCAGCAAGAGCATTCTGACTACCAGCCCCCCTGAGTGGAGGGGGAGAAAAAGGAGAGGATAGAGTAGGAGAAGAAAGAAATAAGTGTCAGCATCACTTGATGCTGACACTTATAACACTGGCTTCAGCCCCAGCCTGCATAAGATCATGGACAGATTACAGTGGTGCCTCACATTACGACGTTAATTCGTTCCAGCGAAATCGCTGTAGAACGAAAACGTAATGCGAAAATAAAAAGCCCATTGAAATGCATTGAAACCTCTTCAATGCATTCCAATGGGCTGAAAACTCACCGTCCAGCGAAGATCCTCCATAGGGCGGCCATTTTCGGTGCCTGTGCAGCGAGGAATCCGTCCCAGAAAACAGCGGGGAGCCATTTTATTTACCCAGCGGCCATTTTGAAACTGCAGATCAGCTGTCCGAAAATCGTCGTTTTGCGAAGAATCGCTTCCCGAAGCAGGGAACCGATCATCGCAAAGCAAAACAAGCCCATTCAGATCATTGTTTTGCAATCGCAAAAGCGATCGCAAAAATGTTGTTGTAATGCGGTTTCGTTGTAATGCGGGGCAATCGTAAAGCGGGCCATGACTGTATACCTGGAGGCATGTGGACCAAACAGACAAAAGTTTGCCCAGCAGTGGGTTACGAGGTGGCGACTTGCCAGTTGTGCTGTCAGTGGCTAAACATTCACATGCTCTCTGAGTTCTGTGGGTTGCTTCAAGAAAGGAGAAATCCCGCTTTGAAGTTGAATACCAGTAGAAATAGAACAGGTTGTCTTTTCTTTCCTTCCTGTTGTGACTGCCATTACTGTGTGCTTATTAGTCCCCCAAAACAAGAAACAGTGAAGTCTTTTATGTAATTCTGTAGAACTCTGTTGTCTGTCCTAGTAAAGACGATCGTACGAATTTAAAATTCAAAGTTTGTTCCAGTGCTCTTACGCGCCAACTTTCTCTCTTTCAGTCTCCCCTACGTTAGCAGACTTGTGAAAACTTTGCTGTACAATTTCATCAGACAAGAAAAAAGCCCTCCCCCGGGAAGCCACATTTTTCAGCCAGAGTCAGATGGAGGAGGACTGCTTTATGGAATAGCATCAGGAGTAGCAAGTGAGTCTTCCTTTTTCCAGCACATCCTGTGTCTGTGCCTGATGTAATTTAAGGCTTGGTGGGGGGTAATTTGCTTTTCTGGAGGAATGAACAAAAAAAAAAAAAAGATACCAGCAGCAGTAGGGAAAAACAGAAGCAAAATGCAACTTAAGCTGTTCTAAGTGAAAGGGATTGTGCTGTACATTTTAATAAGTCTCGGAGAAAACCTGCTAATAATTCCACAGCCATGGGTGTGTGAGTATAAGATGAAACTGTTGCACTCTATTTTTCCAGTTAATTTTTTACATGGGTTCTTCTAAAATACAATTGTGAAGGAGACACCGCAATCTCGGAATATATATCACACTTTATTGGGCAATTTTAAAGGGAAAATAAATCTTACATCCTGACACTGTGGTTTCTCCTTCATAATCAGATTTGTTGGATGTAGGATCTTTTATTTTTAAATATTTCCTGAGACTAGTGTGGATTTTTCTTTGGTCCTTGTAACTGGGGGATGATAGAAGTAGCATCCCTAATTTTCCTCTCCATCTGGAGAGTACATTTTGTGTAATTAATTTTACCCCATACAGTGGTGCCTCGCTTAATGAGCGCACCGTTTAACGACAAATCTGCATAGCGATTTGTTTTTTCAGATTGCTAATGCAATCGCACTGCGATGTTTTCAATGGCAAAACATCGCATTGCGATGATTGGTAAGCGTTTCGCTTACCGATCTTCGCATTGCAATGTTTTTTTAAACAGCTGATCAGCGGTTCCAAAATGGCCGCCGCAACCATTTTCACACCCTGCCCTCGCTTACCGAGGGCGCAAAAATGGCGGCGCTATGGAAGAACTTTGCTGAACGGTGAGTTTGGGGCCCCATTGGGTCCTATGGGGTTTTTTGATCCGTTTAGCGATGTTTTTGCATAGCGACGATTAATCCGGAATGGATTAACGTCGCTATGCGGGGCACCACTGTATAAGGTAACATGATTTTCACAGGATGTGGCTGGATGTGTAGCTGGCCAAGTGTCCAACCTTTGTGTGTGGATTGTGGACCCTTCTATTCTGATGCCAGTTGAGATTCGTACCCTCAGTGTTGATCATTTGTAATGCCGTAACCATTTTGCCAACCACATCAGCGCAACAAGGCCCTTTGCTTGTAGAGATCATTTTGAAGATACAGTGAGTGGGACCACGGAAGCATTAGCAGCTGTTTTCACTGTGCCCAAGCGGTGTGTCCCAGCAATAGATTACTTTCTGTGTCCTACAAACAGATATTGTCCACGCTTCTTCCACTCAGTTTTAAGTGTGTGGATTGGCCTTCTTTTGGACTATGAAAGGCTTTGCAGCTTAGTGTGCCCTACCTCTTTAGGCATCTGTTCAGCATGAATCAGTTTTGTGTCTGTTGAGAATGCTGACAAGCCCTAACCACAGTGCTGTGTGTGGTAGGAAGGCTTTCATATGCATTTTATTTCCTCTTTTTCCTCCCCCTCCCCTGTCTGTGAGTCCCCCCCTGCAACAAAAACAATTAAAGCCAATTGTCTGCACTTCCTCCCTCTTAAAGACCCCACCACAAGCAAAATGTTAATCCTAAACATACTGACATTGAAAATTCTTCTCTTGTCTCAAAGCAGTAGAGAACAAGGAGGACTTTACAAAGTGGAGGGGCTGGGATTTAATATGATGAAAACATGATACATCTGCAAGTCTAGATTTAACCCCTTACTGGTTTTACATCAGATAAAGAACACCCTGTAACTTTTTCAGTAGACCATTTGTTGAAGCTGGGTAGGTGGGACTCGTTAGCCCTGGAAGGCAGCCCATCTAGGAGAAGGAAAATTCTGACTTAAAAACTCCACTGCCTTGTGGCTATATCCACCGATGGAAAAGGCTTCAGAAGTTAACCTCGAGGAAAAATTTGGAGCCGGAGTCCCGGAGGCAGTTCGTGTTGTTCTGGCAACTCCTGTGACATCGCTGGAACCAGTTATATTGGCTCTTGCCTTTCCATTGGACTATTTCAGTGATGTGGAGAGGGGGGATTTGCTGCTTGGGTAACAGCCTATCCTCCATATTATTTTACCCAGGCTTCGTGCTCTGGAGAGGACACTACGGCTTCACATACAGCGTCAAAGTCCTCCATACAGAGCATGTTACCATAGTCTCTCAAGACTGAAGGATGCCTATGATTTGTTGAAGACGGCATTGTCTGCTCCTGAGTGGGATGCTTAAGGAACGTATATCTTTTTTTTTTTCATTGCTAGCAGTTTATTACCTGAAGGGAAAGGTTACTTTTACTCTAGTCCTTAAAGTTTTTTTTTTTTTTTTTTTTTTTTTTTGGCTGAAGTTCTTCTCTGAGTGGTCCTAATGACAAGAAGTGATTAGCCATAGGAATTGGATGTTTTCATTAGCAGTGCCCTGAATACAGAATAGCCTTCTCAGAGAGGTTTCACAGATGCCATCTTTATTATCTTTTTGGCACAAAGTGAGGTTTGAATAAGACATTGACCAAAATCCTCTTGTGTAAAGTTACACCCATATAAGCTGATGACATCATCAGCTGTGGGCTTTTACTGCTCAATAAATTTTTTCCTATTCCATCCCCTTGGGTTTTGAGGCTCCTTCTGGTTTCCTTTTGACCTGCGCAAGCTTTTGGAAGTATTGGGCAGGAGCAGGGAAGCCTTTAATGTGTGAAAATCACTGCCAGTGGTCCTGTCCCTAAGCAGAGGGACGTTTGGCAGCAATTTCCAGATATTGAAGGGTTTGCGGCCACATCCACCCACTCTACTATTGTAAGGCTTCCAGAGGCTTCTCGTCAAAAGAGACTCTGAGGGAGCCTCAGAACCCAGGGGGAATGGAATAGAAAACTTATAATGAATGGTTAAAGCTCACTGTTGATGATGCCATCAGCTTATATGAGTGTAATTTTACATAAAAGGATTTTGGTCAATGTGTACGAGTTCTAGTAATGAGTTGTTTCAGTTTCTATTGTGTTATGCTGCATTTTGACAGATTATCTCTTCTGAGATGCCCAGGTAACTTCTATTATGGAACACTTTTGTAAACACAGGAAAAATGATGTTCTTTTATATTGTTTATACCTTGACCTTCCTATGTGGATGTAAAGGTGGTTTACTTGGTTTCCCACCCACCTTCTTGTCCACACACACTTTTTGTGAGGTAGGATGGACTGAGAGGTTGTGATAGGCCTAGGACCACCCAGTGAGTTCATTTTTTAACACAGGCCTCCTCGTTCCACACCAAACTGGTTTTCTGTACCCAAATCTCTTTGCTCACAACTGGCCCTCTTCTCAACCAAAGAGCTTTACAGTAATAGCTGAGATAATGATTGGCCGCACGCCAATCTGTAGGGGCAACTCCTCTCTGGGTGTCAAAATGTCTTGATCATCTCTGAAAGCACCTTCATGCCCCAACTCATATCTGGAGCTGGTGAGGAAGGTGAGGCAGAAAGAAGAATGATCAGATTTTGGACTTGGGAGTCAAGAAACATGGAATATCGTGGTCACAGTAATGCATAACCTCATACGTTAGGTGATGTCCTGTTAAGGGAAGTGAATAATCTAATAAAGTAGAAACTTTGCTTTCTTTTGTAAAATGCTTTCAGTAAATATTTTGCTGAGTGATATTAAAATGGCAGGGTGGCCCATGTTAACTTTCCAGAAAACGTCAGAGTAGGACTATATGACAGTGCTTCCGAGTCTCCTCATGGAGGCAGTAAAGGAGCATATTTTTGTTATTTGGAATAAATGCAGACCATGTGGCTCATAGAGGCAGCCACCCACAACCCTTGTTGGCTCTGTTTAATTCAGAAACATGCATATCATTTAACGTTTTGACTTGCAAGACTAATGCTGTACTTTCAGCATAGAGAAGTTTTGTTTCTTCTGAAATCCTGAATAAATTGCTTAAATAGCTCCATCTTGACCTTAAAGGGATTCCCATTAATAATAATCTGTCCTCACTAGGAGAAATCCTTCTCATGTCATCTCTGTTTCAGATAGTGGATCTTCTAATTCAGTAGCACTGTCAGTAAGATCTTATAGAAGCATTTGGTGCATGTTCACTCAGAAGTGGAAATGGAAAATGGGTACTTCATACTTTTTTCCACCAAGGAACAGAGTTTGAAATCTGCCTTTGAGCACAGATAGAATGGCAAAGGGTGGATTTGCTGTGGCAGCCAGTAAAATAAGTGTCAAAACAGGACGACCCACAGTATACAAATGATATTTCCACTTTCCCAATTTTTGCCGCTGTTTATTTTTTATACCTATAAGAAATGGCTGAAGTAGCTTACTCAGATTTTTGGACATCACCCTGTCTATATACCAGTTAGATCTCCATTTACTCAGTGTTTGCTTACACCTTAAGGTATGTCCAGATTATTCATTGGTCCCAGTTCTTGGAATAAGGAAGATAGTCCCGTCCCGGCCCCTGTAACAGTGAAACATATTGCACATTGCAGATCCAGGCCTTTTTGAACTTGCGGGCACATTGTGAAGATGGTGTTGGTGCCATTACAAAACAACTGCCAGGTTGAGTGTGGTTAGACACAACACACTTACATCAGAGAAAAGAAAATTTGAGAGACAAGTGACTTTAACCCACAGTTTCCTGCTTTGGCAGAATACCAGCTTCACAGAAAATAGATTGATTTGGTTGTGTATCATATGTGCTGTCAAGGAGATCCCAGTTCATGGTGTGACCCTTTCCAAGGTTTTATGTGCATACCATACTCAAAAGTGGTTTACTAATCCCTTCTTCTGGCGTGTTTGGTCTTGTGTGGAAGCATAGTGGAAATTCAAACTCCCGACCCCTGGCTTGCTCCATCTCATGCTGCTATCTAGCCAGCCAGTTTCTGTAAGTCACTTCTAAATATTTTTCATTCCCCCCTCCTTAGGAATAAATGGAAAAATCATTCTGATTTATCACCCAATGTCATTATTCAAATTTGTTTCTGTTTATTTAGCTCCCAGTCCATTCCTCTTTGGCTGCTCAGTGTGGTGTAGCGGATAGAATGATGGACTAGGACTCAAGAGGCCTGGGCTTGAACCCCACCCACCCCACTCAGCCATGGAAACTCACTAGGAAGTGTGGAATGGATAAAGCCATTCCTTAAGTATATCTTCTCTTGAAAACCCTATTAGGGCTGTTATAAATCAGTTATGACTTGACAGCAATAACAACCACCACCCATTTCCCCTTTTCAGCCTCTTCCTTTCCCGTTTTTTGTTCTACAGATCACCCTGAAGATAGAAATGTACCCATTTCTCTCTCCCAATTGTCTTATCTACAAAACATCCCAGCCTTATCTTTTGCAGGATCCCTCTCTCTTGCTTTCTTCCAGGCTCACACTTTGAGCCCTCTTCCTTTCTCCTCAACCAGCTCCTCCTTCTCCTGACTCCCTTTCCCCCAGACAGACACACACTGTATGGGAGGAAGGGAGAGCGAGGAGATGGTTAGAGAGAAGGAAGGATGAGAGTCAGGGAGCCTGGAAGAAAGCAGGAAGGGAGAGCGAGGGGATGGTTAGCGAGGAAGAAGGAAGAGGGTCGGGGAGCCTGGAAGAAAGCAGAAAGGGAGAGCGAGGGGACGGTTAGAGAGGAAGAAGGAAAGAGGGTCAGGGAGCCTGGGAGAAAGCAGGAAGGGAGAGCGAGTGGACGGTTAGAGAGGAAGAAGGAAGAGGATCGGGGAGCCTGGGAGAAAGCAGGAAGGGAGAGCGAGGGGACGGTTAGAGAGGAGGAAGGAAGAGAGTCAGGGAGCCTGAAAGAAAGCAGGAAGGGAGATCCTGCAAAAGATAGCCTCTCTCTCTCTCTCTCTCTCTCTCTCTCTCTCTCTCTCTCTCTCTCTCTCTCTCTCTCTCTCTCTCTCTCTCGTGTGTTTGTGTGTGTGTGTGTGTAAACACAGGCATTGTTCTCCCCAAATAATTCCTCCCTGTCCCACCAGTCTTAACAGACAGTGGCAACATAGCCCTCTTTTCTTTCCCAACCGTTGAACAAAGCTTAATTGGTGGATAAGTATGATTGAGAACAAAGCACCATGAGTATTTTAGAGGAAAGAGGATGTTGGGCAGTTGAAGACGAATGTTACAGCTCGCAGAACATCTGGGCACCCTGGTTCAAAAATGGTAATTAAGTAGGGGCAGGGGGCCCTTGAGGTGTTCCTGGGCACTGCCTTGAAAGGTAACGCTAGTGTTCTTATAAGAAGCTCTTAGTTAGTATTAGATTCCTTTATATAGTTTATTCAAGTGGATTTTTTGTGCACTTGATATAAGATACTTTCTAAGCATTCTCAGTTGAGACTCTGCTCTCTATGGGACTATCATTGAATTTCTCTCTTCCTCTGTATGGAATTAACTTTTTTGGCATTTCATATGAGTAGGCCACTTATAAACATCTTTCTATCATTTGGGTGAAATATCTTTTATAGATGTACTGAGGAGGGACTAGTTATGTGATTAAAACCATATTGGGAAACTTCTTGTGATCTGTGCAAAGAGGACCGTATGACAATCTCAGTGAATAAAAGGACAACTTTTCCTTTGAGGGTAAGATTGGGATCAAAAATAGGCAGCAGTGCCATTAAAAATGTGCTGCTGAATGTATTGTCACAGACTGTGGATGGTTGAGTGGATGGGATATGAGACAACAGCACTGAGCCAAAAAGGACTGTGCTTTCTTGCATACAAGCAAAAACTGAAAAAGCCCCCCAGTAAAACATGTCACCTCCTTATTTCAGCACAGTTTGGACAGGCAACGTGCCCTGTAAATGTACTCCTGTTCAGAGTGATCGGGGGAGGCATCTCCATTTGTGTTTTTTGATGTTCTTGTATAGCCAAATCTGTTAAGCTGCATAGTGTGCTAACGCAAGTTGCTCTCACGGGTATGATTCCTGATTGACAGCATCACATCTCCAGCAGGAAACCATGTCCATGGGATGGGGGAGAGCTGACAGAGAAGCAGCTGCTGAAAAGAGCATTGCACAGGAATGAATCCAGTGGAGAAGATTTTAGAGCTCTTCCAAAGATTGCAGATCTTCTCAGATCCCTTCCCTTTTTGGCGGGGGGGGGGGAGGGGGAATGTCCCCAAAGATGCAGATGAGCCTTAATAAAAGCACCACGTATTTGTTTTTATATTCCAAGAGAAGGAGGCTTCTGATGTTAAGGTACCGAACAAGCAAGCAACATGAGTAAGCTGCTTCCTTGTGGTCTCAAACCTGGCATCCCGTATGGAAGAATTTTTGAATTCTTAACCTCAAAACATTTGGGACCACTTTTTCTCGGAAAAACTGCAAGCGGATGTCGTAAATAAATAAATAAATGTTTGTCTTTCCAATAAGTTAGAAAACGTATGTTTAGGGACTCTTATTTATATGCATTTTCTTTTACTGCGTCCTACAGACCCGACTCCAGAACATTACGACTTCTTTTCCTTGTGCGGTGCATGGGTCGTGCTTTTAAAGCCTTTGACCTTGCAAGGCGATCCAGGCATACATGGTGTCTCCATGCTTTTTTGCACATCCCTAACAACCTTGGCATGGCTTTGTGAGATACATTCAGGCTGACGCAAGGAGGCCTGGAAGGGGCTATCCTTGCCACATGGAGTCCTGCCACAGGGAAATGTTGTTCGGCAGCTTCCACATGGATGTTGTAATGTTTCAGTCATTCCCCCCCCCCTTGTTGTTCTCTGGCATTGACGCGGCAAAAACTGTCAGTGTGAAGGAATCTCTTCTGACAGAAAGTGGGCAGCAACCATAGCAAGTCGGGGGCATTTGTCTTAATTGGCTTTTTGGATATGAAGATTTGAAGGAAGTTTTTTTTTTACTTGCCCCCCCACCCTTTAAAAGCAAAACAAAACAAAATATGAAAGCAGGTTTAAGGAAGTAGGAAAGTCTCCGACTTTGACATTTATTTCTTTTAATTTCGGCCAAGCTGTTAACAGGATTATAATAAACAACATTCTTATTTTTTTCACTGAACATTTTAAAAGAAGCAACTCCAGCAAAGTATGCTCAGCCAAGCTAGAGTTTCCGACACAAGTATGAGAGGGTGTTTTTTTAAAAAACACAACTTCTGATATATGGCTGTTTTTCCTTTTGAACAAGCCATCAAAAACATTTTTTTCCTTCTCTGTGAAAGTCTGCCTGGCCAAATTATAGCAAGGCTAAAATAGTGTTTCTGCGCTTAGCAAAATAACAGTGTGTGGGTAAAGCTAACTGCTTAGGTGTCATAGATTAAATTTAATTAGCTCCTTCCCTTATTGGTCATTAGAGAGGAGTACATTTGTAACTCTGTGTAGCTGCATTTGGGACAAGGTGGGGTGGTTTTGTGGCAGGTTGACCTGGCATCACCGGTGACTTTTTTTCTCAGTGACTGGTTTGGAGGAAAAAACAGGACTCAAGTGAAGAAATCCCAAATAAAAATGAATGCCACTGTTTAACCAAGAAGCACAGCTGGCCAAAACTTCTTTAACACCTAAGGGCGGCCTTGCCTTTGCTACATACAGGAAAATACGACATGCAAGTTATTTCCTCTTTTGCACACAGTCTTGGAAGGAACTTTATCTCTCCTCAGAAATTCCCCTTTACCCGTCAGTTGACCATATCTGGTAGTTGGTCTAGCTATATTCAAGAAACAGCAGGGAACTGGGTCTACCCATCCTTTTAATTTTGCACAAAGTTCTCAAAATATTGGGTTGCCATAATCTAATTCTCCAAATCCAAGAGACATAGATGGCACAATACACAAAATGTAGCCTTATTTGCATTATGCACAGTAGGTGCATCAATTGTTACATTGTTTTCTACTAATGTGTTTCATCCCTGGCATAATTTCTCTAATAACCACTGATCTGAGTGAGCCAGTGTAGTGCAGTGGTTAAGCGTGGGGGACTCAGGAGACCTACATTTGAATGCCTTCATAGTCTTAGCCTACTTGGTGTTCCTAAGCCAATGATTACTTCACCAGAGCTATCTTACAGGTGTTTTCAGGATCAAATGCAGAGAGGAGAGCTATGTAAAATAGCTCAGGTAGAGAAGAAGAAGTGGCGTTTTGTCACAGACAAAAGCTTTTGGTGATATTCTTATGCCATGGCTATTTTTTCAGTTTTTGCTGATAGCAGTCTCCCCCTTCGGATCCATAAGAGCATCACATGAATCCTGCATGAGTGACACATTGTTGAAATATATATGCATGCACAACCCTCCCACTCCCACACATAGCAAAGCAAGAGCCATTCCAATGTGACATCTCTGATATTTTGATTGCACATTTCAGTATAAATCCTTCCCAAATCCGTTTCCCATTAGCTGCTGTTTTGTTCTACTGCTATGGGGTGCATGATATAATATACAATAAGATTCCTACCCTGTTTCCCCGAAAATAAGACAGGGTCTTATATTAATTTTTGCTCCAAAAAACGCATTAGGGCTTATTTTCAGGGGATGTTTTATTTTTTTCCATGTACTACAATCTATATTTATTCAAACACCGTCATGTCATCATCTTCTGGTTGCTGCACAATGCCACACAATGGTGGAGGGCGGGGTTTCACTTAACTAGGGCTTATATTTGGGGTAGGGCTTATATTACGAGCGTCTTGAAAAATCATAGTAGGGCTTATTTTCAGGTTAGGTCTTATTTTCGGGGAAACAGGGTAACAGAGCTAGGACTATTTACTTCTGGGATGATAAGCTTGATAATTTTAATTAACAGCAAGAACAAGAGGATGGAGCAGCAGCAGTTTGTAATAATTTATATTCTGCTTCCTCTTCATTAGCCAACTGCAGCTCTCCTCTCTCTTTATCCTCATAGTAACCCTGTGCGGTATGGCAAGCTGAGTTTGGTCTGTTGACACCCAGAGACTTTCCATAGATCAGTGGGGAATTAAGACGGGATCTCTCAAGGCCGAGCACAACACTCTAATCACTACACCAGTGCAGTATATCAAGATACAGTTGTGTGCCGGCACAGCCATACTTTCTGTTGAGATGTATTTATTGTTTTGTGATCATGCTAATTTCTAAGGCTTGGCCTCTGACCTCTTTAGTCTGTAGTTCACTATGTCAGATCTGCCCTCCCATTAGCTCTGTATGGTTAAAGTGATGGGTAGTAGCTCCCTGGGGCCCCAGATGAGGTCGTTCCAGGGGATCTACCTGAATTTTTCTCTATGTAAAGTGTGTACTCTGCTGCTGAGCGGGAGCTCTTTCCTCAAAATGTGTGCTCCGACACTGAGCTGCGACCCTATTTGCCCTCCTTCCTTCCTCTGTTCTAATCTGTTCTTTCCTTTCTGCTCAATCTGCCCTCTGGAAATGATGTCCTGGCGTTCGTTCTTGGTCTCTTCCCCTTGTCCTTTTCAGTTATTTATATGCTTTTTCATCTGTCTTGCTACTTCTTTTCTCTTTAAGGGGGAAAAACAACCCATAACTTTCAAACCTCCTAAAAACTCTGGCCTTTTCACTTTCTTTCATGTCCAATTAATGTTCTTTCTCCTTGCATGTCTAAAACAAATACTGTACATACACTGACTGTGGCAGCATTCTTGAAGCCTAACGTGTTGAGATCCTTCCAAAGCGTCTTACATAGTGTTTCAAATGGCAAGCTAGATGTCCTTGAACCAACCACATAGAGAACTGTGACAGTACTCTGCATGCCACCTTGATGCAGTTCAAGGTAGCTGGCAGTATCAAGAGATGGCCCCTAAGAGCAACACAAGATAGCACAGGGCACTCCTCTAAAGCAGTAAGCAGGGAAGTGCTTTTTTTTTTCAAAGGGGAAAAATACCATATTTTTCCGTGTATAAAAAGACACTTTTTTCTTAAATAATTTGAGAAAAAAATTGAGGGTCGTTTTATACTTTTGTGAAGGCTTGGGCTTAGCAAAAAGGAAGGGGAGGTGTTTCTCCCTTCCTTTTTGCTAAGCCCCGTGCCTTCTCAAAAGGCAAGGAAGAGCAGCTGTCAAAGTCACCCCACTTTTCCTTGCCTTTTGAGAAGGCATGGAGCTTAGCAAAAAGGAAGGGGAGGTGTTTCTCCCTTCCTTTTTTGCTAAGCTCCGTGCCTTCTCAAAAGGCAAGGAAAAGTGCCAGTCACTTTGACAGCTGTTTTCCTTGCCTTTTGCAAAGGCACAGGGCTTAGCAAAAAGGGAGCCCTTTGATCCCTGATTTTTCTAATTTGTGGTTAGATAAGGAGGGTGTCATTATACACGGTCGTCTTATAAACGGAAAAATATGGTAGATTAATTGTTGATATGGTCCAGTAATTGATGTGATACAGTTTAGAGCAGCCTTGATTAAGAAAGAGAGCCTGTTAGGTTGAAAGAAGTGAAGACCAAGTTAAACTCAAATGCTACAATTGATATGATTGTGTGTGTCATTAATATGCAGGTATAGTGGGGGGAAATTGATCACAGTTAGTACAAGAGCAGTACGGCCTGTATTTGGACCATCTGATTGAGACTAGTTCTTGGATTCATTTCTCATTTTAACCCCAGTAGCTTTAATCCCATTCAACTCTATTAAACCCTGTTTTTCATTTCAAAACATTCCTGGCAGTGAATTGCATCCTCTCATAGCACTCATGCAGCAAAGAAAAGTTTGCAAAAGAAGTGAATACAGATCATATTCTCGCTATAGAAACTGGGGTTAAACATATTGACCATCTATATTGAAGGCCAGCCACATTCCGGTTAGATTAGTTGAGGGGGGCAGGCTACATCTCTGGGTGTTTCTGCGCTAGATGATTAAACTTGAGAGGCAGAGACAAATGGCAACATAATCTTTCTGGATGATGTGAAAGAGGCCTTTGGGAAAGCCAATACATTTCTTGGAAAAGTCAGTGGGTGAACATTTTCCCTTCCTGGCTCTCCCCTATGACTGAGAATGTCTGAGAAGGTTGAGCAAGAACCTCCCTAGATGGCCCTGTAATGTTGCTTGTCATTGAATCCAGTTGAAAGGCAGGGTGAGTTTTAGGGGTACAGCACTGATCTTTGTTCTAGCATTGCAGGTTAAAATATGAGGGAGGGTAAATGCGATGGTTTGAAGAAGCGTCATGTATGCTGGTTTTCATAGAATCAGTCTCAACCATTTTTTAAAAAAAAAGAATGAATATGTCTACAAATAAAATGTTTTTTTAAATAATGCTAAGGGCTTAAAATAAATACTTTTCTATCTTTTTTCAATAAGTTCTTGCAAAGAATTAATTGTGTGTCTTTTGTGTGTGTGGTAAATGAAGTTTTAATTCTAAAATAGGTGAGATCTGCCAGCTTAGTTTAGATTTGCCTTAATCTTAGGCTCTCCTGTACCAGTATCTTACTATTTCATCCCTAAAATTAATTTTAATGCTTTATTCTACTTCCACATCTCTCTATTTTTTGCATTTGTCTTGATTTTCAACCCTTTTTTAGTTGAGAAACCCTTTTAACATGAGAGACTACAGAATCCCAACTCTCTCTTCCTGCTTAAAAAATAAAAGGTAAAGGTAAAGGTCCCCCTTGACATTTAGTCCAGTCGTGTCCGACCCTAGGGCGTGGTGCTCATCTCCATCTCCAAGCTGTAGAGCCAGCGTTTTGTCTGCAAACCGTTTTCTGTGGTCACATGGCCAGTGCGACTAGACACGGAACGCCGTTACCTTCCCACCGAGGTGGTACCTATTTATCTACTCGCATTTACACGTTTTCAAACTGCTAGGTTGGCAGGAGCTGGGACAAGTGACAGGAGCTCACTCCATTGTGTGGATTCGATCTTACAACTGCTGGTCTTCTGACCCTGCAGCACAGAGGCTTCTGCGGTTTAACCCGCAGCACCACGACGTCCCTTAAAAATATAGTGATAAAATATTGCAAAACCCAGCAGACAAATTTATGTACAAATATATGCAGCCAATATTTGCATGCAATACATGTATATACCATGTGTGTTAAAAAAGATCTAGTAAAGAGCTGATCATTTTAACATTTTTAATTTGTTTGAACTTTATAGTTCATATACATCCATAATTTTAAATTGTGCAACACTCTGACATGAATAAAGACATGCAAATTAATTATTATAATTTGGAATATCATTCAAGAACCTCAGCTGGAAAAATAAAAGGACTTCCATAAGTGTAGTTCTTGACATTAACTTTTCAATGGGAAACTTAGGCTCGGTGACTTTAGCACATTTCTTTTACTGCTGTTCTGAGTAGGGAAGATTGGATAGCATAAAAGTGAACTATGAAGTGTGACGGGAGATTACAAAATTCTGTGAAACCCTTGGATGATGCTTGAAGGAGTGAAGAGTTTCATGACTCCTTGGTTGACAAGTGCTTTTTGATGTAGATTTTAACCACTCAGGAAAATAACCTTGCTCCTTCTGAATTCTGTATACAGTCATGCTCCGCTTAACGATTACCCCGCATTACGATGAATCCACTTCACGATGACATTTTTGCAATCGCAATTGCGATCGCAAACCAATGTTTTAAATAGGTTTTTTTTGCTTTGCGAAGATCAGTTCCCTGCTTTGGGAACCAATTCTTTGCATTACAATGATCAAAACAGCTGATTGTCGAGTTTTCAAAATGGCTTCCGGGTGCTTAAAATGGCTCCCTGCTGTGCTTAGGGGCGGATTCCTCGCTATACAGGCACTGAAAGTGGCCGTCATATGGAGGATCTTCGCTGGACTGTGAGTTTTTCGCCCATTGGAACGCATTGAACAGTTTTCAATGAGTTTCAATGGGTTTTTAAATTTCGCTTTACAACGTTTTCGCTTAATAGCGATTCTCCTGGAACAGATTATCGTCGTTAAGCGAGGCACCACTGTATCAGTTTTCTGTTGGTACTTTACTCAAGTAAGTAATAGTAACAAGAAGAGAGCATAGGCAGTATTGCTTACGAATGCTGGATCTTCCTTGAGTTTCTACATATATGAGCTTTAGTTGTCTAAGAACAGCCAATATTAGACTTCAACCAGGACCATTTGAATTTAAATCCACTCTTTCTCGCCCTAAACTACATTGCACATCTGTTTAAAAGGAAAAAAGAAACAGGATAAAAGCCACATTGGGCTCATTGGGAGGGTATTGGAATGCAGATGTAGTAATAAAGGTAACAACAACGAGTCCTGTGGTACATGAAAGGCTAACAAGTTTTACTTGGCATGTGCTTTCATGGTCTTAGGCTGCCGTCCACTACAGGTTATGCCAACTAAAACTTGCTAGATTTTCAGGTGCCACAGAATTCTTGGTGGTGGTGATATCAGCAGATACCTTTAAATGGAGGAATGGTATCTCTCTGCTCCTTTCCAAGTTATTTAAGTTACCCCACTAAAAAAAATAAAACCCTAAATGTCTCCATATTTTTTTCATCATCAGTTTAACTGGGCACTTCCTTGTATTGAGGCAAGATTCCAGCAGGTAATTACCTACTCAGAAGAACTTTTTAACAGTTTCCTTGGCAAACACTGAATCAGGCTAGTATATTTTTATTGGAGGGGAACTCTTAAAAATCATGATCAATGATTACTTCATAGTCCTAGTGCTTTACTTGCTTAAATTGCTGCCCAAATGTTAAGTGTCTTTATCATTTAAAAATAAATCATAATCCTTTCTTGTAGGGTTGGGTCTTTAACGCTTCTCTTCATGGGAACCTTTTCACAGATACATGTACTGGCAGAGATTTTATGGCTGCATTTGAATAGCTGAAATGCATCATTTCCAAACAGTTCTCCTTAACTCTGTCTGTAATGCCTTGTCACTCTGGTGGCTTTCTAGGAAGTGTCCCAGTTTCACAACTGGTAAGCCCATCACTATTTAAATAATTGTAGCTTTTGCAAGAACTTTTTAGCCAGCAGTAAGATTTCATCTGGCTGTTGCAACTGCATCCTAACCCCAAAATGTCTGCTTTTGCATTACTTATATCAGAAGGTTATATATGCTTTCAATATATTTATTTTAATATATGCTTTTAATTTGTGGACCTGACACAAATGTAGGAGAAAAAGAGAGAAATCTGAATCCATACTCCTACAATACCTAGAATTCTGCTGGAGGGAAAGATTCTTCAAATGTGAAGGATTTAACACAGAGCGAAAAAGGCACTTCTCTATGTGCGAAGCAACCAAACTGAATTCTCCTGGTTTTTCCCTCCTACTGAAACCCCACATGTCTTAAGTGGTGCCTCGCTTAATGATGTTAATTGGTTCCAAAAAAACATCGCTATGGGAAAACATCGTTAAGCGAAACACCATTTCCCATAGGAATGCATTGAAAACCGGTTAATCCGTTCCAATGGGAACGGATTACCGTCCTTAAGCGAAAATCCCCATAGGAAACATCGCTAAGTGAAACAATGTTTCCCCCATCGGAAAGCCATTGAAAAGCATTGAGTCGGCTTCAATGCTTTTCAATGGCTTTTCCGATGTCTGTTTTCGCTCATTTTTAAGTGTCTTAAAATGTTTGAAACCTGTTTTAAATGCTTGGAATCGGTAGTGCACCTTGTAAAGCCTATGCAAACTTAATTTGGCTTTGTTCTGAGTCTTCGTTAATTTTTGGTGATTTTTTGTTTTCCCCATTTAAATCCATTGAAGGGACAGTTCAATGGATTTAAATGGGGAAAACATAAAATCACCAAAAATTAACAAAGACTCAGAACAAAGCCAAATTAAGTTTGCATAGGCTTCACAAGGTGCACTACCGATTCCAAGCATTTAAAACAGGTTTCAAACATTTTAAGACACTTAAAAATGAGCGAAAACGGACATCGTTAAGGGAAAATCCCCCATAGAGAACATTGTTAAACGATCTGGAAAATTCCTCCAAGAAACACATCGTTAAGTGAATTCTTTGTTAAATGAAGCAATTGCTAAGCGAGGCACCTCTGTACATGCAATTCCATCATAGGTTAGACTCTCAGGAATGCTGTGTGGATGGAGTTCTTCATCTCTGCCTTTGGACAAACTCAGTGGTAAAAATTGCACATTTTTTACACATTTCAGCTCTGTTATGTTTTGAAATATTGTGTCAGGCGTGGAGATGATGACAGTAAAAGAGGGAAAATATAATAATGGATGAGCAAGTATGCAGAGTTAAAAAGAGAGCAGAATTGATGGATCCAAAATGTCACGTGCTAGGAATTTCTAGTGCTGATGTATGATAGCTTCTTTTCCTTCTTCTTGGTGGGTTATTTTCCCCTAAAGCGGATACTGTCTACATATTGTAAAGTGCGTCTCCATAATAACGTACACTGGAAAAACTATTATTTTGAATCTTTGCTGGAAAGTGTGATTCTGTGCTCTGTGTCATGATTGTATCCACTACAGATTGGTTTATTTCCCTCTTCTTAGAATCATTTGACTTTGGTGCCCTACATGTTCCTGTTTGCACATTGTAGGATCCTCAGTTTTAATTCATTTAATATTCTAGATTTGTCTTCAGAAGTATATGAAAATGCTATTGAACTCAACAGAACTTTCTTTAACATATTTTGAGAGTTTGTCTTTTATCTTCAAGCTAAATATATTTCTTCAAAAATGTTCATGAATTCCAGATAAATATATTTATAGATTATTGTACTGTGTATTTTACTGGTGCCAGAGTTACTGGTGAAACTCCTGTTGTTTAGCATGGTAATTTGTACTTGAGTAGGCCCATTGAATCAGTGGGAAATTAATGTACCAACTGCTTCATAGGTTCCATGGATTCAAATGGGCCTACTCGAGTTGTGATTTACTTTAGTAAGTCACAGTTAGAAGAGGTCCATTTGAAACAGTGGAACTTAAGAGAAAAGTTGGTTCACCAAATCTCCACTGATTAATAGGCCTACTTAAGTGCGGTTTACTAAGCTAAACGACTGGATTTTGGCCAATTTTTAAGAGAAGAAAAGGCATCCAAGACAAGTAGCCCAAAACAAAATTGTATGCACATTTCCTCCTTCTAGAAAATCTCCTTTGCATCTCATCCCATGTCTGTGCATTTCCATCTCAACCTCCATTTCTGCTTTGTATGATAATAGCAGTGTCGGAACTCCTAAGCCTAACCCTTTTATAAACCTTCCCTGGTATTTGGAATAATAGGTTAAAACATGTCTCTGTGTATCTGCCGGCTTGCCTATGATGTGCTGTACAGTATTCTGTAGCCAGTGGCAGAGTTCAATGTGCTTGTATTCGGTTAAAAAAATGATTTTCAAAATGTTAATGTGGCTTATTAGTGTATCATTGGGAGCCGGAGCATCATGTTCCTGATTTTTCTGCACTGATGTTTATATAAGTCTCTGTTTCCATAGCTCTGTTTGTCCCATCTGGTTTTCTTCTTAATTCTAGTTATCTACACCCATTTCAGCATGACACTTCTGATAGTTACATGATCATGTGGCATATTTTCAGCAACATTTTGATTTGCCAGAACTTTGTACAACTGAAAATTGAAGCTCTGTGTTTATGGAATGTGTGATCTTTGGAAAGATCTGCTGTTCTGAGTACATCTTGAACTATAAATTGGTGGGTTTGAAACTTTGTGAAAATTAAACAGTATATATGGTTGCCAAGCATTACAGATGGAAGCTTTCAAATTTAAATTTGCAATTAAGGCTTGAGAAGTAAATCGAGCACTGGTGTTTATGCTCTCACTTCATTCTTATTAGGAGGCTAACTGTGAAATGTATCACTTTCTAAATTGTGATTTACAGTTCCACTTAGTAGCATCTGTAACACTAGGCATAATGTCTTCTACAATCAACATCCATATCTTCAAACGTTATTACTACCACTGAACCACTAGTTACCACTTGTGCCATTTTGACATCCACATTAATGAGAATGGGTTTCTAGACTGCAAATCGATGGTTTGAATGGGGTTTTTCCGCTTTGCGATGATCTGTTTCCTGCTTCGGGAACTGATTTTCGCTTTATGACAAGCAAAAACAGCTGGTCGTCGGGTTTCAAAATGGCCGCCGGCTGAAGAAAATGGCCCCCCGCTGTGCTTAGGGACTGATTCCTCGCTGCACAGGCACCGAAAATAGCCGCCCCTATGGAGGATCTTCGCTTGGCGGTGAGTTTTCAGCCCATTGGAACACATTGAACGGGTTTCAATGCATTTTAATGGGCTTTTTTATTTCGCTTTACAACGTTTTCGCTCTACAGTGATTTCGCTGGAACGAATTAATGTCGTAAAGCGAGGCACCACTGTACATTGTCTTACATTAAAGACTAACTGCTATATTTTATGTTAGCTTTTGCAGATTAAGACCACTTTCTCAGAGTTGGTTAGCCTTTAAGGTGCCACAGTGTTCTTATCTCTTGTAGGGTTTTTGTTTCCTTGTTGGTTTGTTTGTTTGTTTGATATGCTTCCTTGCACAGATTAACATGGGTACTTTTAAAATTATGTATTTATTTATTTGAAATATTTTATGCTGCCTTTCTCCTTAAAAGGACACGAGGCAACATACATAATTAAAAAGACAATATTTAAAAGCTAAAAAAACCAGTAAGTATACAAATATTTTAAAATAATTAAACAAGTATACAGTGGTGCTCCACAAGACAATGTTAATCTGTTCCATTGAAATTGCTGTTTAGCGTAAACATCATCTTGCGAAAAGCATTTCCCCTTTGGAATGCACTGAAATCCATTTAATGCGTTCCAGTGGGGAAAACAGTTGTCGTTGTGCGAAGATCGCCCATAGGGAAGCCATTTTGCGAATCGCCAATCAGCTGTTTAAATCGCTGTCTTGCAAAGCATCGGTCCGGAAAACACCCGTTTTGCGAAGCATGGTCCGAAACATCGTATAGCAAAAATTACCCATAGGAAACACTGTTTTGCGAAGCGCAATGGCAGTTGAAAAGCCTCGTTGTCATGCAGATTCGTCGCTTTGCGGGGTAATCACCTTGTGAGGTACCACTGTATTAAAAACATTAAATAAAATCAATTCTAGAAACACATTTAAAAGCAACAGAGCACAACAATCCATCTTTGAAAACTACAACTACTACAACTGGGTTTTTACATAGGTTGCAAATTTCCAAGCTCGGCCTTAAAAACACTTTTCTTTCTTGTTCTTTTCAAATCAGTGAATGTGATTAATTTCAACTAATACCTCCAGTTTTTTGCTATGTTTTATGTATTGTTCTTCAATCCAATGGGTTGCTTGGGTGGCTCACATCAGAATAAATAGTGATGAAAATAATAGAAAATCCAGATAGAAATCCACAGAATAAAACAGGGTAGAAAAAATTATGAACAGCTGGTCTGATCAAAGTGGTTCAGATGCACAGTTTAAAAAGTCTGGAATGTCTTAAAAAATTCTATGCCTAAGAATTTGTGCCACTAGTTTATAAAGCATTTGTTCCCAAATGGATATGAAGAGATTCCAAGGAAGAGGCAAAATTCAGATTTTTGAAGAGAAAAAAACATGCATTTTTTTATGAGCCCAAGCAACTTTCTGTGATAGATATTCTACCTAGGATTAAGAATTTCTCAAGAAAAATAAAAAGGCTTATTTTTAATTTATTCCTTACTATGCTTCATTTTTATTTTAAAATTTAAAATAGAAATTTTGTTTTGTTTTGTTAAACAGGGGTTGCGTGAAGGTAAAGAATGAAAGTGGGAGGAGTGAGAGTTTTTCAAAAATAAAAAGGATTCTGTAAAGACTGGGAACTGCAGTGAGGTGTCCAAGGTTGCAGATGACCCAAATCTTTTCTGGGTGGTGAAGATCAGAACTCTCTGGCTTTCTCCATAATCCAGTGCATGTTAGCAATTTGGTCTCTAGTTCCTCTGCCCCTTCAGAATCCAGCTTGTACTTCTGGGAGTTCTCG
The DNA here is from genome assembly GCF_051106095.1 of Pogona vitticeps. NCBI lineage: Eukaryota > Metazoa > Chordata > Lepidosauria > Squamata > Agamidae > Pogona > Pogona vitticeps. The sequence goes on from NC_135784.1 coordinate 302,022,106, forward strand.
GTCCACATACTGCTGAAGCCTACCTTGTAGGATTTTGAGCATAACTTTGCTAGCGTGGGAAATGAGTGCAGTTGTACGGTAGTTGGAGCATTCTTTGGCACTGCCTTTCTTTAGGATTGGGATGTAGACTGATCTTTTCCAATCCTCTGGCCACTGCTGAGTTTTCCAAACTTGCTGTCATATTGAATGTAGCACCTTAACAGCATCATCTTTTAAGATTTTAAATAGTTCAACTGGAATGTCATCACCTCCACTGGCCTTATTGTTAGCCAGGCTTTCTAAGGCCCACTTGACTTCACTCTCCAGGATGTCTGGCTCAAGGTCAGCAACTACATTGTCTGGGTTGTCCGGGATATCCAAATCTTTCTGATATAATTCCTCTGTGTATTCTTGCCACCTCTTCTTGATGTCTTCTGCTTCTGTTAGGTCCCTCCCATTTTTGTCCTTTATCATGTCCATCCTTGCACCAAAGGTTCCTCTGATATCTCCAATTTTCCTGAACAGATCTCTGGTTTTTCCTTTTCTGTTATTTTCCTCTATTTCTTTGCATTGTTCATTTAAGAATGCCCTCTTCTCTCCTTGCTTTTCTTTGGAAGTCTGCATTCAATTTTCTGTAACTTTCCCTATCTCCCTTGCATTTTGTTTCCCTTCTCCTCTCTGCTATTTCTAAGGCCTCATTGGACAGCCACTTTGCTTTCTTGCATTGCCTTTTCTTTGGGATGGTTTTTGTTGCTGTCTCCTGTACAGTGTTACAAGCATCTATCCAAAGTTCTTCAGGCACTCTGTCCACCAAATCGAGTTCCTTAAATCTGTTCTTTACTTCCACTGTGTATTCATAAGGGACTTGGTTTAGATTATACCTGAGTAGCCCAGTGGTTTTTCCTACTCTCCTCAGTTTAAGCTTGGATTTTGCTTTGAGAAGCTGATGATCAGAGCCACAGTCAGCTCCAGGTCTTGTTTTTGCTGACTGTATAGAGCTTCTCCATCTTTGGCTACAGAGAATATAATCAATCTGATTTCGATATTGCCCATCTGGTGATTTCCATGTATAGAGTCGCCTCTTGTGTTGTTGGAAAAGAGTGTTTGTGATGACCAGCTTATTCTCTTGACAGAACTCTATTAGCCTTTGTCCTGCTTCGTTCTGAACTCCAAGGCCAAACTTCCCTGTTGTTCCTTTTATCTCTTGGCTCCCTACTTTAGGATTCCAGTCCCCTAGAATGAGAAGAACATCTTTCTTTGGCATCAGTTCTAGAAGGTGTTGTAAGTCTTCATAAAATTGTTCATTTTCAGTCTCCTCAGCAATGGTGGTTGGTGCATAAACCTGGATTATTGTGATGTTGAAAGGTCTGCCTTGGATTCGTATTGACATCATTCTATCATTTTTGAGACTGTATCCCATTACAACTTTTCCCACTCTTTTGTTGACTATGAGGGCTACTCCATTCCTTCTACGGGATTCTTGCCCACACTAGTAGATATGGTAATCATCTGAGCTGAATTCGCCCATTCCTGTCCATTTTAGTTCGCTGATGCCCAGGATGTTGATGTTTATTCTTGCCATCTCCTGTTTGACCACCTCCAGCTTCCCAACGTTCATAGATCTTACATTCCAGGGTTCCTATGCAGTATTTTTCTTTGCAGCATCGGACTTTCCTTTCACTTCCAGGCACGTCCACAGCTGAGCGTTAGGAACATTACTTTTTAATAAATTTTATTTTATTTTTATTTAACATTTCTTCCTTTCACAGTTATTGGTAAACATGTTCTCAGAAGCAGTTTTTACTAGGAAGCAACCCATTTTAAGGAAAATGCCTTTGGGTCAGAAGTAACCTCCATAACAATGATCACTATCTCCTCCAATATTTTAATGGCGTTTAAATTTCTGAAATTATGTGTTAAAAGTAACTGGACAAACAACTCATTCAAGCAGATGTGATTACAGGGGTAAAAGGGACTGGCTGGACCGAAAAGAGAAAACACGGAGCAGAGTTGGCTGGTTAGCAAATGTGTCCAGTCAGTCAGGAAGCAGGCATGCCAAGGCCCAGGAGCTTGGAGCCTTGGTCTAGCCTTCCTGGTGCCAGCGATGTACAGGGGTCGGTCACAAGACCTTGCTATATCTTAACTCACCCTGTCAGCTCTCTGCTCTGACTCTGGATGTTGTCTGCTAGAGGATGCTAGATCCAAAGAGCTTGGCAGCGAGGCTCCTTTATCTGTTACTTGTGTGACGTTCAAGCCGACAATTGTACAATTGTTATGAGCCCAAAACAAATGCATGTTAAACAGGATGAGGACTTTTTTATTTTTTTGGATATTAAAGAAATTAAAATATTCCTAGTGCAAACTGTTCACTCAGGAAACCTGTTGGTGCTTTTTCCCCCTTTAATCTTGCATTTTGAAAAGTGTGTGAAAACTGTTTATAACAGTGAAAGAAATGTGCATCTGCCCCCTGATCCCAAGGGAGGCATAATAGTGCTCTATTGCAGCTTAAAAAAAAAAACACAAAAAAACAGTGGAGGTGAGATTTAGTATGTCCATCTATAAAGCAGTGGTTCCCAACCTTGGGTAACCCAGGTGTTCTTGGACTGCAATTCCCAGAAGCCTTCACCACCAGCTCGGTTGCCTGGAGTTTCTGGGAACTGCAGTCCAAGAACACCTAGGTTACCCAAGGTTGGGTACCATTGCTGTGTGGAGTATAACTATAGGTGTTCCAATCAAAATTAAACTTGCTCATAGGGACGTGGTGGCGCTGCGGGCTAAACCGCAGAAGCCTGTGCTGCAGGGTCAGAAGACCAAGCAGTCGTAAGATCTAATCCAGGCAACGGAGTGAGCTCCCGTTGCTTATCCCAGCTCCCGCCAACCTAGCGGTTCGAAAGCTTGCAAATGCAAGTAGATCAATAGGGACCACCTCGGTGGGAAGGTAACCGCGTTCCGTGTCTAAGTCACACTGGCCATGTGACCACGGAAGATTGTCTTCGGATAAAACGCTGGCTCCATGGCTTGGAAACGGGGATGAGCACTGCCCCCTAGAGTCGAACACGACTGGACAAAAATTGTCAAGGGGAACCTTTACCTTTACCTTTACCATTTGGCTTAGAATAAGCCAGGTCACCTTCCTTTGCCTCCCAGAATGGAATAGGATGTGATCCTTATGCCAATCTACAGTGCCTCCTCCTACCTGCTCTCTTTGGGATGGCAAGCAAATAATGCCTGGCCTGAAGCACACTAGACTTAAGTAGAGCAAGAGAATATTGTATTCGTGAAGGCTTTCATGGCCGAGATCCAATGGTTGTTGTGGGTTTTTTGGGCTCTTTGACCGTGTTTTGGAGGTTGTTCTTCCTAACGTTTCGTCAGTCCTCTGAAGATGCCGGTCACAGGGACTGGCGAAACGTTAGGAAGAACAACCTTCAGAACACGGCCAAAGAGCCCGAAAAACCCACAACAACCAAGAGAATATTGTTTTCCTGTTTGATCTGTTGACATCAGGGAAAACACCATTTTCAGGTCAAATCAGAAGAGAGAAGCAGCAGAATTTTTAGAGGTCAGAGCACATTATTTTGAGCCTGGAAGAGCAAATCGTCACCTCTCTGGGATGTAATTCACCTGGCTGTGAACACTGTAGCTCATTTCAAGCAGCTTAAGTGTTTTCTAACAATCTGCTTGTTTTGACCTGGGCTTCCCATCCCTCCTTTATAGCCTTTGTTCTGTTCCTCCTTGGTCAAACATTACTCCTGTTGTGGAAGAGGATAAGGTGGAAACTGCATAGTTCTGCCTTTTCCTGACTCACCTGTTAACACATCTTCACGAAGCAGCAAACCTGTCTCTTCCTCCACTTCTTTTTTGCTCCTAACAAATCCCTACTGTCGTCTGTAACGCCACTCGCTGTGGTCTTTAGACTTCCTGACGCCATCTTTGGAAGGCCAAGCTACTCCACTGTAGTACACATCCCTCGCCCACTGTACATCTGTCCTTCTTCCTGTCCACATCCTTTGAAAGTTCTAGCTTTTCATCACCAACAGGATGCCTGTAATCCATTGAGAAATTTTTGCTCCTTTGGAATTTCTGGCCACCATATCTTAACTGAGCCCTCTTTGAAATCATCTTTCCTGTAGTCCAAGATACACAGCTGACAACACTCAGTTTTCACTTGTCTAGCTGTTGCGCCTTCCAAGAAGACTTCCCCCCCCCCCCAAAAAAAAGTTCTTCCCTTTTGGTCAGGATTAAGCCAGGACAGCCGATTACTTGTTCTTCCATTCTCTGAGAGATGACATTTTCAGCAAGATAAGGCAAGAATTTATTGGATGTTCCATTCTTAGGAAGATTTAGACTTCTAGCAGATGTCAGGATATATTTGAAAATCCCCCATTACTGCGATGACTCTCCTCTGTGAAAGTTATGTAATCTGTTTCGTAAAAGCCTCACGCATGTCTTCCACTTGACTGGGCAACTTCTAGTATACTTCGGAACAGTGTCATTTTTCTTTCTCTTTCCTCACCCAGATGTTTTCAACAAGGCTTCCACTCTCAAAATTTTATTTTAGTACAAGTGATTGTGTGTGTGTGTGTGTGTGTGTGTGTGTAATCTCACTTCTCCTTCTATGTTTAGTTCATTCCTTTCCCATTTCAGTAGGTACAGTTGGGTGTTATCATAGACATAATTTTGAAAGTATGTACAAAAGGAACATGAATTAGGGTTCATAGTTGTACCTTCTCTGTACATAAATATGGAATTCTCTGTGTACCCGACAATTTTATATACAGTGGTGCCCCGCTTAACAACGATAATCCGTTCCAGGAAAATCGCTGTTAAGCGAAAACGTTGTAAAGCGAAATTTAAAAACCCATTGAAACGCATTGAAAACCATTCAATGCATTCCAGTGGGCTAAAAACTCACCTTCCAGCGAAGATCCTCCATATGGCGGCCATTTTCGGTTCCTTATAGCGAGGAATCCATCCCTAAGCACAGCGGGGAGCCACTTTAAGCACCCGGTGGCCATTTTGAAACCCCAACAATCAGCTGTTTTTGATCGTCGTAAAGCAAAAATTGGTTCCCGAAGCAGGGAACCGATCATCGCTAAGTGAAATTCCCCCATTTAGACCATCATTTTGCGATTGCAAAAACATCGCCGTTTGACTCTCATGTTCTTGTTGCTATAGAACTGTAATTAAAAGTGTGAGGCAGACAGAGGTGAGTTTTTTGAGTGCCACCAGTTGTGAGACAGAGTTAAGAAAAAGATTGACTGTCCCGTTAAAGTCAGTGGCACTTCAAAAGTGCTTACCTTTTGTTTGGATGGTGCTCTCAGTTCCAAGATTGGTTGAGCTATTGGGGCAAATTTAGCCTGTCTATTCACTTTGTGCATATATAGTAGTGACTTTCTGTCTGTATTCTGTTAACAATTGGAGGATCTTTTGAAGTAAGTTTTAAAAAATGAAGAGAAGATCCAGAGAAATCCAAAGCCCATTTAATAAAGTTCTTGCCACACTTGGGCTTCTACCAAAATAGCAAAAGACCTACCCATCATTATTATTTCAATCACGAGTTTAGTAAAACTACAGTGAAGTCCTGCTGATATTTAGTTGCTATTTAAAGCTTGCATAAATGCATTTAAATGTTGTCTGCCTGGCTTGAAACCTTGTCATGTGCTAATATCTCAAAGCAAAGCCAATCTACAAGCATTCATGTATTCAAAACTGTCTTTATTGTGCCAGACTCCGTGTCGCCTAAAAATGATCTTTTCATAATTAGTTTTCTGTTGTCCTTTCTTGTTTATTGCAAACTAGTGTCAGTTAATTGCCATAGTCAAATGCCACTCATTGAATTAAGCTTGCACTCTTAATGTTGCATATAAGCTATAAAATGAGACTGAAAATTTTAGGAATTCTCTTAAAATACTGCTGTATTGTTGTCAGTCTTCAAGCTTTATTATCTAATGCCTATGTGAAGGTTGGAGTAGCAGTATTTGTTGTTGTTATTGTTTAGTCGTTAAGTCGTGTCCGACTCTTCGTGACCCCATGGACCAGAGCACGCCAGGCCCCCCTGTCCTCCACTGCCTCCCAGAGTTGGGTCAAATTCATGTTGGTATTTTCTTACACCAGAAGATTTAAGTATAACTCTTACAACTGCAGTACTTAGAAGTTGACAGGAAGAACAAACCTTTTTTTTGACACATCCACTGCTCCTGATCCCATCCTTTCTGGGCCTATATGCGTGAATGCTTGAGATTTTAACTCCTGATGCAGAAATTGTTGGCTTGGCTCCTAGTCCTTTCCTACTGCCCTTTTGTCTAATTTCCTCTTTTTCTCAGTCTGTTCCTGTCTCTGTGGCACTTGATGTGGTTGTGCAAATTGTGTGTGTGTGTGAAGAGCGTAAGAGGAAGTTCCCTATCTTGAGAAGTTTATAGTCTGAAATTTGGCACAATAGAAGGGTGCCAAAGGTAAAGAGAAAGAATGTGTACTATATCCTTATTTCAGTTGCTTTTCCAAATAGAACCAATATGTCAGGGAGAAGGTGGGTTTTTGGTCATGGGGGGGGGGAAATTGGGGGCGGGCAATGGTGTGTGTGTGTGTGTTTTTTTGGCAACTGGCGGGAAGCACAAATTGTTCCTCTTTCAGTGACTGATAGAATGCAGCAAGTAACTTTCCATTTTTGCTTAGTTTTTGCTCTTGTTCCGCAGGTTACACCATGCCATATTGGGACAATTATGAATGTTTGTAGAGAACTCAATGCGAGGTTAAGCTTGTTTGAAGAACACATGGCATTACTATGGGGCACTGGGGGTACTTTATAGAATCCCCAAGGTGCCTTAATATATTTGGTTAGACCACCTACCCAACTATATGTTTGTTGCATCTGCGACTGCTTAAGAAAAATTCCACAACAATTGTGCTATAATTAAATTTTAGCATTTATACATCACTGTACAGTTTGATATACAGTATTCCACTATAGATGTTATGCCTTTAGTGTGAAGGCCTAAAGATTACTAACTGTACTTAAAAACAGAGTTTATTTATGGCTTTGTTTTTGCTGTTGTGTTCTACCTCTTCTTGAGGAAGCTCGGTGCAGCACATGTGGAGTTAGCTGATTTAATACTAAAATAGGCCAATGACATTACTGTAAATGTTCTGTGCCCTTCCCAGTATGTGATTCTAGACATTTAGTGTATGGAAATGCTGCTGCTTGAACAGAAAACAGTTGAGTCAATTCAACTGTTCAGTCTTTAATATCTGTGCTTTATATATAACATGTCCTATGGGAGTTTCCCCTATGTTCCAAGCAAATTCGGTCCTGGAATGCTAGTTAGGGTACTGTCTAGTCTGGTTACCTTTACTTCTGAAGTTTACCATTCCTTCTGCACTCACTTCATATTGGGCAGCCATGTTAGTATGCATATATACTCTGCAATGGGAAGGTTGCTGTGTTAGCCTACTGCAGAAAAAAATAAACAACGGGTCTTTTACCTTAAAGACTATCAAGATTGCTTATGGATTGCAGGCCTGTCTGCGTACAACAAAGTGGTCTGTGGTCCATGGAAGTTTATGCCCTATAAAGCTTGTTAGTCTTTGCAATGCCACAATATCGTTGCTTGGTTTTATATATTTTAAATATTTCATAGTGGTGCAGCTTCCTTTAGCAGCAGAAGCTGATTTTATTGCTTCATTTAACTTTGTTGTATCAGTAAGAGCAGATTTACACGTCTTCCTCCCACTGTTCTTGGCACCATAATATCATACAGAGGACAACCTGTTTCTTAATTCTGAATTGAGTGTTTATCCAACAGGTACTTCTGTCCTCTTGGAATGAGGTGAGGATACAGTTGTGTGTTTGCCCTTAAAACCCCCAAAGTTTATTCTTATTTGGTACAAAGTAAACAAAGCTCAGAATATAGTTCAAACATCCCATCAAGGTTACCTGAAAAGGTCTTTTTCTCACTTTCATGTAGCTGGCCTGTGGACAGTCTTCACATTAGGAGGTGTGGGAAGCAAACGTGCTCCTCAGCAGGATGAGTCTTCGCCTCTCGCTAATCAAAGTCTTCTGCTGCTGCTTGTGCTAGCAAACCTGACTGATGCCCCAGATACACCCAACCCTTATAGACAAGCAGTTATGTCCTTCAAGAACACACAAGGTTTGTATCTTTCTAAAACTATCTACAAGGAATTAAAGCAAGTAAGGATTTTTGCATTGTTGTGGATTGAATCAGTCGTAGCTATGGCAGTTTAGGAGAATGGTTGTAGGAGCAGAATTTCAGGTGGCTTTTAGTAAAACCCACAAGGATTCCTCCCTCTGGCTCCCCCTAGTTTTATTCAATACATGGCATCGTGGTCTTCCTAAAACCAATACCTAAGGAGAGGGGCAGGTCACATGATGTAAAAGGGGTGAGCCCTTTACGTTCAGTTGTAAATCCCACTTAGAATCACTCAGTAGAGTCAACGGAGAGACTTCTGTTGGTTCAGTGGATCCATTATCATTGGGACTAAAAGAAGAGATTTTAAGGCAATTGTTCAATTCTATGTTATCTAGACAATTCTGTTAACACTGTCTTTCAACATATGCTGCTTCCTCTTGAAGAAAGTATCTCAGAGCCTTCTGAGAAAAATGGTTAGATATTAGCAGGAGAGAACTGGCATGTGGAGTGACGATGGCATTTCATCCTTCATTCACTTTCCAATCTTCCCCCCAAAATCTCCTTCTGTTTTAAAGTAATTCTTCCTTCTTCTGGGCTCCGAAACAGGAGCTAAGCCCTACCAAGAGAAAATGGTAGTGGTAGTGGTGGGCAGATAGCATTTGCAGGGAGAATCAGTCTGTGAGAACATGTCTCCTCCTCCTCCCCCTCAAAAAAAAAGTCTCCTGAAGACAGAAACTGAAGAGATAAAAGGATGAAAGAGTCCTTTGCAGAGGAATCCTATGATGAAGGACCTACAATTTTGGGAAGTATATGCTTCTCTGAAGATGCTTGGAAGAAATAAATCATCAGGGTTAGATGAAATACAAATAGAAGTATTCAAAGCTTCAGAGACTGGATCTATCAAAACCCTAACAAGAGATGGTTGTTGTGGGTTTTTCGGGCTCTTTGGTCGTGTTCTGAAGGTTGTTCTTCCTGACGTCTCGCCAGTCTCTGTGGCCGGCATCTTCTGTGGCCGGCATTTTGGAAGCCACTCATTCATAGGTCACTATAAGTCAGAAGCAACTTGACAACATGTAAGAACAACAACCTAAATTCTTTCCCACAGACCCCTCTTTCACCCCTCTGTATTCATTTCTTTGGCAGATACATGTCATTCTGTCCCAAGTGGAGACAGGTAGTCTTCCTGGTTCCAAATCATTTTCTCCAGCTGCTAGCACCTGTTCCAAACTATCAAGCTTTTCAAGTCTTAGTCTCTGAAATCCTTTAAGAGGAGATGTTAGGAACTGAATCTGTTTTAACTTGGGTATATGACTGCATAAGAAAGAAAGAAAGAAAGAAAGAAAGAAAGAAAGAAAGAAAGAAAGAAAGAAAGAAAGAAAGAAAGAAAGAAAGAAAGAAAGAACTGGATCTGTTCAACCCTACTAAATGCAATACATAAGAAGAGTCAAATCAAGGTCTCTCTAGGATAAGAGTCTCTTTGCGAAATGGTCAGCAGGATGCCTAGGGGAAGCCCACATGTGGGCCATGAGTACTAGAGCATCCTCATTTTTTCTGATATTGTGCTATGGTCCAGGCATGGCTTTTCATAATGTAGAAAATTGTGGAGAGTGTTCAGTAAATATGTAAGATTGCAGGAAATTAAGTAAAACTCTGTTTTGGCTGAGGAACCGCCTAGAGTGGTCCTGAGTTGACTAGATAGGCAGGATATAAAATAAATAAATAAATAAATAAATATATAAATAAATAAACAAACAAATAAATAAATAAATAAATAAATAAAAATAAACATGAATACCAGATACAATAAACTGCTAACTATCTGTGCTCTGTAGAGTTAGTTTTCAGCTTGTAAATTTTGTTCCATTATTGAGTGATATCTCACCCAACTCCATTTGTATAACCTGCAGATAAATAATTTTAAAAATTAAGGAATTGGGCTCAAAATCTGTATTTGGACTAAAAGTGAAGCAGCATCTAAAAAGACTAAACCATGAAGACTATAATTACTTTTTTTGGGGCTAAAAAGCATGCTACTTATATAGCTCTTCAGGCACTCTCTGGATGGTTTATAAGTTACTGTATTTTTTGCACCATAAGACTCACTTTTTTCCCCACAAAACAGGGGTGTGGAAAGTCTGTGCGTCTTATGGAGCGAAGAAAACAGATTATATTTTCCTGTTTTCTTCTCCTAAAAAATTGGTGCGTCTTATGGAAAGGTGCGTCTTATGGAGCGAAAAATACGGTAATTATGCAGGCTACACATTGCCCCCCCCCCGCGAGCTGGGTATCCATTTTACCACCCTCAGAAGGGATAGAAGGCTGAGTCAACCTTGAGCCGGGTACTTGGGATTGAACCCTGGGTCGTGAGCACAGTTTTGGCTGCAGTACAGCAGTTTAACCACTACGCCACGAGGCTCTTCTCATTGGGCTAATCAGAAGAAAAGCCCAAAATGAGTGAGCTAATCCTTTTTGAACTCTGATTTTTTTTCTTACTTCTCTTCCAGATAGCACAGTACTTCCTTCACCAAATCCTTACACTTTCCAGATTAATTTCAATAGTTTATACACCACTTTGTGTGAACAACAGAACTCTGATCAGGCGACCCTCCTTTTGTACACTCTGCTGCATCAGAACAGCAATGTTCGAACATATATGTTGGCTCGAACAGATATGGAAAACTTGGTAAGTATTATTATTATTATTATTATTATTATTATTATTATTATTATTATTATTATTATTATTATTATTATTATTATTATTATTATTATTGGTACAGTGGTGCCTCGCTTAACGAGCGCACCGTACAACGAAGAATCCGTATAGCGATCCCTTTTTGGGGATCGCTATACGGAGCTGCCCCAATCGCCGCACTCGCTTTGCGACGATCGGGGCGTTCGGCGGCCATTTTGGAGCCGCCGATCAGCTGATCGGCGGCTCCAAAATGGCCGCCGGATGACCTGAAATGGCCCCCGTCAGTGTTTTCGCGCCCTCCCCTTGCTTACCGAGGTCGCGAAAATGCTGCGGGGGGCCATTTCGGGTGCGGACGACCCGAAATGCCCCCCGCGGCGTTTTCGCGACCTCGGTAAGCAAGGGGAGGGCGTGAAAACACTGACGGGGGCCATTACGGGTCATCCGGCGGCCATTTTGGAGCCGCCGATCAGCTGATTGGCGGCTCCAAAATGGCCGCCGGACCGCGAGAACATCGCTGGAGGGGTAAGTTTGGGCGCCTATTGGAACGCATTAAACTAAGTTTAATGCGTTCCAATAGGCTTTTCCTGCCCCGTACAGCGATGTTTTCGCATAGCGAAGGTTAATCCGGAATGGATTAACCTCGCTATACGGGGCACCACTGTATTGGTATTGGTATTGGTATTATTATTATTATTATTATTATTATTATTAGTAGTAGTAGTAGTAGTAGTAGTGTTGCTGTTGTTGTTATTGTTGTTGTTGTTCTCTTAAATATACCGCCGCCACCACTACTACTACTACCACTATTACTGATGATCATGATCCTGATCATCATTATCATCATCATCTGCTGTCAAGTCACTTCTGACATAAGGTGATCCTTTTCAGGGTTTTCCAAATAGAGAATACGCAGAAGTGGTGGGTTGGTTGGTTTAATTTATATAGTGCCCCATTAATGGCAAAGCACTATTCTGGGTGGTTTACAAAAGATTAAAACCAAGATTCCACAAACAATAAGCACTAAAATATAACACAAATAGCAATAACATAAGAAAGCATAAAAGCCAGTGGCACCAACAAATTATCACAGAAAAGTGGAGGCAAGACACTCAGTCAGGATAGTATCGAAAAGCCTCCCTGATAAAAGAATACAGAGAGGGTGCCGGGCACACCACCTCTGGGAGCTGATTCCATAGCCTCAGTTCCATCACAGAGAAGGCCCTTACCTGTTGTAGATGACCTTTGGGCCTCTCTTGGGGTGGCTACCCAGAGGAGCCTGGCTTGAGAAGGTCTGGTGGGTCATGCAGATGATATTGGAGAAGGATGCTCTGACAGGTTAATATGGTCCCAAACCATGAAGGACTTAACCGTTTCCTTCTTCTGGGGACATCCTGGAATTCTGCAGCTTGCCCAGGGCTACAGAGCATAGCCCTTTTCCCAGGAGGCACAGTGGGGAAACAAACACCCCGCCTGTGGCTCTTAAGCCAGATACTTAGACCCACTGAGCTATTCAGCCCACTAAATATGCCACTACTTTATTATTAATAGTAGAAAAGGGTGCTTGTTTGTGAGATGTTTCTTCTTGCACCTTGCCTGAGAAAACTAGGTACTGGAATGGTAGCTGAATCGGGCCCCGTTTCCTTTATTCTTTGATTTTAGGGAAAGGGTAGGTTGCAATCTATGGATAAATGCTATCAGCTGCTAAAATGCAGAAGTGATAGGACTGTAATGGAGGTGCGTGGATGCAATGTTGGCAATATGATTGGCAGTGCAGCATCTGTGTACGTTTGTCTTCTGCCTGTGTGTGTATTTGGTTGCACCCCTCCCAACCTGTCTGTCTGTAAGTTGAAAAGAGTTAAGTGGGAGACACTACAGCTAGTGTAAGCATGGAATGTGAACGATTACATGTTTGCAAAAGAGCAAAAAAAATTATAAGGGTAGCATTGTGTTTATGAAGACAGAAGGCTGCAGTGTGGTATGTAAATTTTCAGTTACACAGAAGCAAGACTTGAATTATTGGGGCGGGTGAAGGTAGGTGGGCTCTAATGAGATTCAGTATTTCCCCTAACCCTCCATTGGTGCTCAAATCATGGGCCCTCCAGACTGCTAAAAATAAAAGCTGGGGGAATTGTTAAAATGGTAAGGGAACTGTCTCCCCGCCACTTTGACCACCCACTCCCTGTAATTTGACCACTGCTCGGAATTTGTTCGTTATGTTGGATTCAATTTTTAAAAAAGGAAAAATAGACGTTTAGACGGGAAGGCATAACAATTAATCCCATTAGTAGTCAGTGTGAGTCTTTAAATGACAAGAGAAAAAGTTATTCATTTAAAATATTCCTCAATAAACTGCATGCTGGAGGAACTTAAGACTTTGCACCCATGGTTTCAAAAGTCACAAAGTACTATCTCTTGTTCTGCCTTTGTGTGTGTGTGTGAGAGAGAAATTCCTTGTTTTTAAAAAAAGGTTTTCTAAGTACAGCAGCTAGGCATGAAAGCTTGTTATGAGTGATGAAAGCATCACAGAGCATCCATCTTTTCAAATTTAGGTTCTAAACTTGCCTGTTCTGCTCCCCTATATTATTATGGCCACTTGGGATGCTTAGTGTACAACTTGTTTGCTGTGTTATTTTTTTTAAGTTCTGGAGGGAGTTTTATTTTACACCAGCTTTATTCTTTCTGTTACCTTGTTCTTTGAATGGCTCACAATATCATTGTGCCTCCACCAGTCTGCGTAGCCATGAGCAAACTGCACAGTCGCAAGATGCCCCTAGAAGAAGGGAATGGTAAATTACTTTTGAGTATTCTCTATCCAGAAAACCCTGGAAAGGCTTGCCATAGTTTAGAATCAACTTGATGGCATAGAAATAGTTTTATTATACCATTGTGCGTTTACACTGTGATACACAGTAAGACCCCCCTTATCCATGGAATTGGTATGCACCGATTCACTTATCTACAGTGTGAAATTATTAAAAGAAAAAAATCCAGAAAATTTTTTCACATGTATTACCAGTACTGGCCACTAGAGGGAGCCAGAGACTGTGCGTTGAAAACTTGTTAGTAAAGAATACATGGTATGGTATCCTTTAGTGGCCAGTTCTGGTAATGCATGTGAAAATATTTTTTCACTGTTTTCCCCCCTTTTACCGTGCTATAATTACCACTAATACAACTGTATAAAGATAAGCTCCTTCCCCAGGCACTCTATGGAATTCTAGTGTGGGCTTTTTCAAATATCACAAAATTTAAGGAATCTGTCCAGCAGATTTTTTTTAAACCAGAGCACTAGGGCTACCAAGGGCTCCTCCCATGGCCTCAGTCTGCTCTGGGGTGCTACTCTGTGAGTACTCTTATTAAGAAAGCAGCCCAGCTGTTTTGGCTTAGTGTACCCGATGGCATCATCACTGGTCTTATTGACCTGTGAAGAAATGGGAAGGGAGTCCTGAGCATCTGAGATATCCACAATTATAGCAAAGCTATACCCCAGCCTACCTCCCTAGGAGGGCTGCCCAAGAAGGCTGCCCAGGAAGATATCATTAAAATAATATCTGATATTGATATTCAGGCTGTTATGGTGTCTGTAGTCTGTTGCCACTCCAGTAGGGATATACAAAGGCTTTTCCTTGCCTTTTGGAAAGCTGCCCCTTATTTGTCCCTTAATTGGCTCACATGAGCTGAGACAACTGCTAACAAGGTACAGACTGAACTCGTCACACCTGAAAGAGATTTAGGGACATGACATGGACCAACATGGTACAGACAGACATTGCCCAGCAGGGTGCTCTAAAGTGGAGGACATGGTACACTTTCTAACAGAATGTCCTCTGTACACAGATCTGAGTGACCAACGTCTAAAGCCCTTAACAGCTGGGATCAAGAACACGTCCCCTCCGTGCGCAGTCCTGTCCCTGCTAGCTGACACAAATTACTGTATATCCTATAGGATTGCTAAATTTGCTAAACGAGTCATGGAAAGGCAGAACTTCTTGCCTGCTTCATAAGTTCTTCAAATTAATCTAACATTTGATTCTTTTTCTTCTTTTTTGAGAATGCTATTACAATTTTTAGTATTATATCATTTTATGCCTGTTATTCTTGTTTTGTATGTTCTTGCATGAGGTGCCAGATACTATTTTATGATTGGTTTAACCTTTTCTTGCATACAGGCTGATTGGCTACAAAGCGAGCGAGCGAGCGAGCGAGCGAGCGAGCGAGAGAGAGAGAGAGAGAGAGAGAGAGAGTATTGCTATTATGCATGGTTTTCAGTATCCAGAGGATATGGGGCTCCTATTGTAGAATGGTTCATCACCATGCTTAATTTTGAGTTGTCTTTTTCTCTTCCTTGTTATTATCTCTCTCAATTAGTACCAGTTCCCAGAGAACTACGTATATGTGTAAAAGAAATAGAAAATCCCCTCCCCTACTACCGATGGCAGAGAGCAGAATGCTTTATACTTTACAGTACTCAGTAACCCACAATAAGATGTAGAAGGATTTAGCAATTGTTTTATCACTTTTAGGTTTCTGTACTGTTCTGTTTTTATGATGTTAGTTTGTTTTTCCGTGATGCATTTTTAATTTTATTTTCAGTTGATTTATCATTGTCCCTTTCAATCAGATGAGGTGTTGTGCAACATATTTAAGTCTTACAGATTTGCAATCGCCTGAGCTTTCTTCCTTGAACAACCTGCTTTCTGAGACGTGGACTGTGTGTCCAGTGACAATAAAGCTGTTGATTTTAAAGATGCCACATGATCCTCTCTTGTTCTGCTGCACCAGTCCAATAGTTGTACCCCTGTGGATCCTGTTCCTGTCTAATTTCAGATCTAGACATAGAATAAAAGCTGCCTTGGTTATCTTTCAGGAAGATTCTTAGTGGGAAAGGGGATTGGAGAGTTGTACCCATTTGGTTCTCTTGGACATCTCAACAGCTTTCAGCGCCATCAACCATGACATTGTTCTGGCTTGACTGTATGATTGTAGGTGGAGGTGTAGTATGCTGTAGCGTTGGATTGCCAGTTGTAGGGTTTAGTGCAATGGACTTCTTGTATTGGACTTGTTTTGCTTGCTGTAAGATTGCAGTGCATTGTTTTGTCCTCCATGACACTCAGCATCCAGATGAAAGCACTAGAACTATTTTCCAAGGGTTGAGGTGTCACAAATATATACTGTAGATGTTGCCCAGCTTTGGTTTTCTTTCCTTAATACAGACGAGACAGCTGATAATATGAACCATTGGGCGGGATAGTGCTAATAGACTGGATGACAGCCAATAAACGGACACACTCCAGATAGAAATACTAGTTGTGAGTGGTTTGTTTGGCTAAGTTCAGCTTATCCAGCTCTGATGGGAGTTGTTCTCCTAAGGAAACGGTTAATTGAGAGATCTTAGGTCCATCATTGCAAAGATGTTCCTTTGGGAAAGCTACCCCTGCTAAGGCCACAAGGTATCCATGCTTAAGTTTCTCTAGAAGCACAGGTAAATAGTTTATATTATTGCAGGTCTCTGTAAGTGGATTGACCTTTGAAAATGTTCTGAAATCTTCACTTGGTCAAAAAAAATGAATGTCTGGGTTTGGCTGATGTGTTCATACTATGCCAGTGTTTTGCCCAACTTCTGGGTGCAGTTCAAAGGGTTGGTTTTAGCCTTTAAAGCCCTAAATAACGCAGAACAAGGTTTTTCTAAAAGAAGATTATCTCCCATCGGAAAGAACCAACACACATCCATTCCTGACCTTTTCCAAGTATTCTGGCCGCTAAAGCAAGAGAGGTTATTCTGAAAGAGATGGCTTTGCCTGCTTTTTTTTCCAATTCTTCAAAAATTGACAAAGAAAAAAACAGGAAAAAGAAAATAGACCCTATCATTCACTTGAAACACTCAGTATAATAAAAGTACCAAATTATTTAAAAAATTAAACAAAACTATATAGACTTCAGTAAAGGTTACCAAAATCTGGCCAAAGTTGATGCCTCCATGCTACACATTCAGATGTTGAAAGAATTATAGCATATTCAACCCACTGAATAGTACTATTCCAGTTTCTTAGCTGCTGTTTCTTAGCTGCTGAAAGGGGGCAGAATCCATTTCAGCTGCCTAATATTTAATTTCCAAGTCACAGATAGCTAATTTTAAAGCAGTTTCAAAGATTGTTCCAGTGCAGAGTTGGAGGGAGGCCTGATGCATGCAAACCTCCTCAACATGTAATTGTAGGCATCAAAGAGGGAAAATGCTATCCTGATTTTAAAAAAAAATAAACCCTGTTCACTTTATCTGCTAAAGTCTTTGAGTCACATACAATATGTTGTTATCTATATATTGTAAATTCTTCATAAATTTAAATGGGATGCTATTTCTTAAAAGCACTACTGGAATCACATTGGAATTTGAGTTTGAAATCTCTCCCTAACAGTTAGTTTATCTCCTTTTTAATTTTTATTTCTGGTAGCAAGGGAAAGTGAACAAAAGGTGGGTTCGTTTTTTGTCAGTAGAGATTTATTTTTTAGTATTTATTCTCTTTGTAAGCTGGCTGGATAGCTTGGTGGTTTAAGTATCTGGTTGTGGAGCTGGAGATTGGGAGTTCTATTCTGCTGAGAGAGGAGCCAGCCTGTGTGGCCTTGGGCAAGCTGTACAGTCCCAGAAAAAGGGAATGGTAAATCACTTCTGAGTACTCCCTACCTGGAAAACCCTGAAAAAAAGCCATCTTACGTCAGAATTGACTTCATGGCACATAGAATCATAGAAAAGTGAAGTTGGAAGGGGCCTACAAGGCCATCAAGTCCAACCCCTTGCTCAATGCAAGAATACAATCAAAGCATATCTGCCAGGTGATTATCTAAGTTTTTCTTGAATGCCTCCAGTGTTGGAGCACTCACCAACTCCCGGGGGAACTGGGTCAACCGTCGTTCCACCACATGATGCTGATTATTATTCTCTGTAAAATTAGTGAATATTATGAAGTGGCTATGTAAAATCAGGATAATCTGCAATTATATTTTTGTTCTGAGAATGTTTGAAGGATACATCTTTATTTTTCCTTCTTCCAGGTTCTGCCAATTCTTGAGATTCTTTATCGTGTTGAAGAAAGGAACTCACACCATGTTTACATGGCTCTGATAATTTTGTTAATTCTTACTGAAGATGATGGCTTCAATCGATCCATTCACGAAGTGGTGAGTTCATGAGCTTTGATGAAGTAACTAAAACTTGTGACTAAATGTACATCTCTGTAATATATACCATCTTCAGTTAGATACTGATAGATTTCCCATCTCCCTTCAGCTTAAGTGGCTGTTATGGATTCATCTTGCTTTTCAGTATTTGAGATTCTGTAGTCTTTACACAGAGGGCTTTCATTTCCAAATTCTCTTCAGGATGCTGTTACTGCCACTTCCTTAAGGTTCCCTTTGAAATTTGGATAAAGAAATTTAAAAAATGGTTTACTTTACAGAGTTGATAAATAAATATTGGGTATCCAGAGGAAGGAAAGCTATATCCAGTTGTTAGTTCCAGCTAGAATAAATCCATTGAGTCAGTGGGACTTACATAAGTGTTGACTTTAAAAAGTCCCATTCATTCAGTGGGTCTGCTCTGGTTGTGAGTAACAGCTGGGTTTAGACCAGAATTTCCAGGAGGGAAAGAAAAAAGTTAGATCAGTGGCTTTTTGTGTGAGTCTTCATTTGAACTCCCATTGTATGAGTAGGCTGCTGAAAAAGATTCAGAATGTCTGTTTCATCTAATCCCATTGATATCATTGCAAAATTAGATGTAATTATCTGAGTTCTTCTGATATCAGTGGAACTTTGCACAGTAGCTGACTTTTGTACTGTGTTCTTGAAAGCCCAAGTTCTAAACTATTACTCATTGCTGTCTGTTCTTTGGAGAATGTAAGAATGGACAGTGATGGTACATGCTCTCAACATAACTATACATTTCAGATTCAGATCTTAAGTCCCATCTTGAAACTGTTCTCAGGTGGGCAGGGAGCAAGTTAGGTTTCTCAGAAACCGCATTACTAGACAGTTTTAGTAGTTTTGGGTTAACACGCCTTTCATCTTATGGTTGAAGATGTGCAATAAAATTAAATAGGATATTCTGCATCAACCTGAGTTTCCCACCTCATCCTTCATTGCATATTCTGCTTTTCTAATTCTACTGCTTGTGTGAGCCCTTCCTTTTGTGGTAATACACTCACAGTTATTTATTGATAGTGAAGATTAATTTTTAGTAAGTACCGTTTTATAAATCACTGATTATATAGACTCTTACGTGGTTCTCCTAAGGGAGCCATAAAAGCTTTCCTGTCTGCTCAAAGGATTTTGTTTGAAAATAAAATGTGGTTTTGGTTTCCTTGGGAAGATTTAAAAAGAACAAAAACAAAATCTCTTTTCTGTCATTGGCTTCACACAGGCAGCTATCTCTGCCCATACGGAGCTCTGTTTTATTGATAATAAGAAAAAAAACAGCTGTTAATTAAACTTAAGAGAACACTGTCTTCTTCCAGTGCTTGCAGTTTTCATCCTCGATGTGTGCCTGCATGAATATTGTTATTAGGAATAAGTTCACATTCAGTCAAATTATTGGTCCCGCTCTAGGGGAGAATCTTGGGAACAAGGGTGGCTGGCACCACGAGGGCAGAGAGAGACACACCATGCCAAACCCTCACTGAGTACTTGCTGATTACGTTTGGGGTGCAGTCAATGCGAAGAGTGGTGTCCTTGCATCTTTTGAGGGTTGTGTATCTTGTGGATATGCTTAAAGACTTACTTTAAAATCCAAACTATAAACAGAAAACAAATAAAAAGAACTGAACTTTCAGATACACTTACGCTGTACTTTTGCAAAGCTTGTCAATAACTACGATTCAATAAAAATGATGCTGTCTGTGTATGTGTAGAGATACGCTATGCACCTTTCTGTGGATATGCTTGGTGGGAGTAGGATTGTGTTTTGGACCACATGCGCCCTGCCTGCTGCTGACTAAGGAGGGGTCCTTTATGAATGCAGATATACATACCTATCTGAGAGGATACTATTAGTATTCAAGAATCGTAGTGTATATGAAATGGTAACAATAAGCCCATACTTTTCCTGAGTTGTTCTCTCTAGCACAAGGAATATGTCTAATTTTCTTTAGAAAGAGTAATAATTGTATTCGCGAAGGCTTTCACGGCTGGGATCTAATGGTTGTTGTGGGTTTTTCAGAACACGGCCAAAAAGCCCAAAAAACCCACAACAACCATTAGAGTAATATTTGTTCTTAGAAAATGAGTGAAGATAGATATAAGCAAGGGCTTGGACTCAATGGCCTTATAGCCCCCTTTCATCTCCATTATTCTATGGATTTCTTCATGGAGTTGTATCTTTGTATAATGTCAGTTGTGGTTGCAGATGGTTTTATTTTTTTTTCCATAACTATTTGTTATTTCCATAACTGATGTTCACTCACGAAAGACTATAAGGTAAAAACCCTTTCTGTCTCTGCAGATACTGAAAAATATTACCTGGTACTCAGAGCGTGTGCTAACAGAAATCTCACTCGGAAGTCTCCTGATCCTGGTAGTAATAAGAACTATTCAGTACAACATGACAAGAACAAGGGTAAGAGATGCGTATTGTGGACTGTTTTCCCATTTTTGGTGTTCCATCCTTACCAAGTTTCCCAACAAATAATAAAATCAAAGCTGGAGACCAAAATAAGAACTCAAAGCTTTCTCTCTTTTCAACAACCTAAAAGGAATCAATCAGTTTTAAAATGACGTCAAAAGGGCATGTCACTCCATAGAAGTTAAATAAATAAGAACATGGGAAAATGTTGAGATGTCGTATCTTTGGGGCATATTTATCACTTAAAGCCAAAATGCTGATACTAAAATTTATCAAGAATGATGGGTGTAGATACTCAATTTCTAGTACGTGACTTTGCTAACTATACAAAACGACCTCAACCAGTCAGACGTCGGTAACTCTCTAAGTTCTTGGCAAATAATCATTCCCATCTTTGTACTGAAATCCTCGAAGTTTGATTATAGGGATGAAACAGCATTGGGAAAAGTGAAGCTCTTCAGAAATATTTTTGGGTGCCCTGCATTGCCTCCATGGGTAATTTTAAAAATCTGCTCTTGAGGTGGAGGGCTCCTCCAACCACATACTCTCAACCCATAAGAATGAAATTGGAAGGAGACTTCCAGCAGCGTTCAGTTATTCTCCCCTTTATGTTCAGTGCTGACGCAAGCCCCACAGTAGGTCCTCGGAGTGGAAGATTCACCCTTGAAGCCTTTGAAGTTGTACATCCCTGGGATTTAGCCATATACTCCTCGATTAAGTTCTGACCCCATACTATTTGTTACACTATAAAGAAGTGGTGGAGAATGTTTCCAAGCCGAAGTCAAAATACAAGTTACGATCTATAAAGCCCCATACAACTTGGGTGCAGGCTACCTGGCAGATCCTGTTTCCCAGTATAACCCACCTTGGGTCTTAAAGTCTTGGGGAGAGGCCCTCCTCTTAGTCCTGTCACCTCTAAAGATATGGTTGAGAGGGAGTTGGAAAAAAGTCTTATTGGTGGTTGACCCCAGGTTAAGGAATGTCTTCCCCCACGAGGTTAGGCTGGCTCCCTATCTCGTATCTTTTCTGCGACTAGTGAAAACTGTTCAGACAGGCCTTTAATATCTAATTTTAGAACAGATTATTATTATTATTATTATTATTATTATTATTATTATTATTATTATTATTATTATTATTATTATTATTATTATTATTATTATTATTATTATTATTATTATTATTATTATTATTATTATTATTATTATTATTATTATTATTATGCCACCTAGAGTGGTCTTAATTGACTAGATAGGCGGGATAATAATAATAATAATAATAATAATAATAATAATAATAATAATAATAATAATAATAATAATAATAATAATAATAATAATAATAATAATAATAATAATAATAATAATAATAATAATAATATGCCGCATTTCTCCCAACAAGGGACCCAAAACAGCTCGCAACATTAAAATTCACACAGTTAAAACACAGATATTCTTTGACTGCTGCCTTTATATCCTTTTTAATTTTTTTTTAAAAATATTTTACATGTTTTAAAATTTTTTTTAATACTACTGTGTTTAATAGGTTTTTAATGGTATAAGCAATACCTTTTCTATTTTAATGATGTGTGGGGCTCCTTGAGTCCCTTCATCAGGAGAAAGGAGACATAAAAGTGCAATCAATCAATAAAGTAATAAAATCGTATTCTTTCTAGTTCTAGCAATTAGAATGCTGTAATTTTGATTTTAAAATGGATATATTTTATTTGAAAAATTAAGTACTGTATCAGTTTTTGCAGCTAATTATGGAAATTGTACTGTTACAATCTCTTTTTTTATTGTTGTTAGATGACACAAATATTTAAAACTGTAAAATAAGGAAAGACAGTTTTTACCTTTCCTTCTGAAACCGTTAAATAGGTGCAGTGGCATTTCCATGAATGGCCCAACCATATTGAGTCAGGATTGCCTGAGCACACCAATGTTTCCCTAAAACCAGTGTACAAATGCAGTGTGTCTTTCTTGCCTCTGGTAAACGGATGTCAGGTTTAATGGCTTTCCTTTTGACAGATCATACTGTATACAGAAAAGAAGTTCTGATGTCTGTTTTTCCCCCTCCTCATCTCCCAACAGGACAAATACCTTCATACAAATTGTTTGGCAGCTTTAGCGAATATGTCAGCACAGTTCCGCTCACTTCATCAGTATGCTGCTCAGAGGATCATCAGGTAAATACAGGCCTTTTACAAAATATTTAAACTAGCTTCATCCGAAATTCCGTAGGAAAGATACTTGAACTTCCTGTTGCTCAGATTTGAATATTAAGCCAGGTAAGTTGTATTCAGCTTCTTGGAGTCTGCATTAAAATTCAAAGTGGAATACAGTTTGCTCCATTTATACCATGCCTGCTTCCCAATGACAGCTGCTTATGCCAGCCAAAAACGATGAACTACATGGTGTAAAATGGCAAACATTAATGTTGCTTCTTCTGAATGAAAAAAAAAAACAGGTTATTGCTTGCACACGGAGAAAAATGTAGTGTAATTTGTGTTGGATAAAGGGGCAATGTGTTTTATAAGAGACGTGTGGGTGTTGTAGATGTATATCACTGGTTCTTAACCTTGGGTTACTCAGGAGTTTTGGACTGCAACTCCCAGAAGCCTTCACCACCAACTGTGCTGGCTGGGGTTTCTGGGAGTTGCAGTTCAAAAGCATCCGAGTAACAAAGGTTAAGAACCACTGATGTATATGAACTGTGTTCTCTCAATTGTAGAGGTCACTCTGTGATTAGGAACCTGTGATGCATTTTGTTACGATGGATGAGACTGCTTGTCGTGCCATCCGTGGCATTTTAAGCTTTCTGCACTCAGGATGCACTTTCCACATTGGTTTGTCTGCCTTGGGGCTAAATTTATTTATTTATTTAACTTACATGCCACCCACACTACCCAAAGGTCTCTGGGAGACTTGCCCAGAGATCTCTGTAGCGCTTGCACTAGTACTGATGTCCAGATGCACTTCCGGGCTCTCATGAAGCTCGCTACGGCAGTTGGAAACTGATCCAAACAGCTCCTCTCTGAAACGGAGCTATAGAAGTGACGTGGTGGGTGGAGAAACCATCATTTATTTTCCATTTCCATGGCTAGAAGCAGTTTCAGGCAGAAGAAATACCCGGCTTGATCCTGCCTAAGAGTTTGGTATGTATTTGCCTAAGACACCCTACTGCTGTAAAAGATACTGGTCTGCATTTCCAAGTTATCTTAAGGCCTGGGTGGTCCCACTGTCACCCTCTGCCCAAATAAAGACACCAGCCGTTTGGACTAAAACAAGAAAGTTTGTCTAATGTTATTAATCTCTTAGCAATCTGTCTCTTATTCATTCTCCTGAAATATACTCTCTGGTGGCTTTTTTTTAAACAAGGGGATAACAAAAAGGAAAGGGGGAATTGAGGTTAATAGGGAAGAGGAGAAACAATAACATACTAACGTCCATTCTATACCTATTGCCATATCAAAATTCCAAATTATTCTTTTTACTATTTTCTGCCTTCCAGATTTAAGTTCTCGTTTCAACATATGCTCTTCATACGCTGCCTGTTGATTCACTCCATTTGTAGAATAAGTCCCATCTTTCTGTTGCCTTTTGTAAAGGACAGTCCTTCATCACTTCTGATAAAATGTCCATTTCCGCTGTTCCCCGTATCTTCTCTATAAGGTCTTCTTGTTTCAGTATCGTCGGACTTTCTCTCTGGTGGCTTTTGAAGAAGCCAGAGATTGCCTAGGACACAGTTTGAAAACTGCCATTCCAAGAACATGTGATTGCAGATAATTAGTCAAAGATCAGATTTCATACTGAAAGTGTGATCAGATCATATTCCTCTGAAACAAAAACATTCTGTTTCGAAACAAAGAATTATTTGCCTAGTAGAACTTCTTGGAAACATATCTAATGGCAGCTGTGATGCGTGTGTTCCCTTACATTATTGGTGGTCATTGTGCAGCTTTTTGCTGTCTAATGGCTTCAGACAAAATACTGGGATATCTCTCATTCCTTGTTTTTTCTCTTACACTTGCCATGATCCTCCCAACATGATAAACCTTGTGTAGTTTATGGAGCCCTTCCTTCCTAATTTCTTTTTGTACGGCGTGGTAAACATCTGCATGATTTTGAATTCTGTCCTTCAACATCTCCCAATCCAGTTACTTGCCACCAGCCAATTATTTTTAATAGTACATTCTTAGGTTTTTTGTTTGTTTGTTTGTTTGTTTGTTTGTTTGTTTTTGGTGCCACAGTTATAACTGTTTTAAATTCTAAGCATGAATGATAACAGAAGCTGGGAAACACTCCTGAAAAGGTACCTGTGATCATCACATTGCTGCTTCTGCTTCCCTGGTCTCCAGCATTCAATGCACTTTATGCTGCCTTTGGCTAGATGGGCAGTAGAGAAATTGAGTCAATAAATAAATAAAATGTATGGCCTGTAATGTCTTTTTCATGTTGCGCTTTCCCCTGTATTCCAAAACCTGTATACCCTTAGTATTTCTATTTCTATGAGAGCTCCATATACACTCATAGGTGTGTAGATTAGTATTTCTAAATAGATCTTCCACCTAGCTTCCCATGTGGAGGGAGGCAGGTAAAGGATTTGCATCTCTCTGCTCTAAGTCCACTTAGTATTGGGGCTAAGATACACCATATTACTGAGGTGTAAATTACAAGGTACAGTGGTGCCCTGTATAGCGATGATAATCCATTTCGAAAAAATCGTCGCTATGTGGATTCATCGCTATGCGGGGCAAAAAAGCCCATAGGAAGCATTAAAACACGTTTAATGCGTTCCTATGGGCAAAAAACTCACAGTTCTGCGGAAATCCTCCATGCGGCCGCCATTTTCGCTGCCTGGTAAGCGAGGAAAGGGTGCGAAAACACAGTGGGCGGCCATTTTCTTTACCCGGCGGCCATTTTGGAACCGCCAATCAGCTGTTAAAAACACGTCGCTATGCGAAAATCGGTAAGCAAAACGCTTACCGATCATCGCAAAGCGATGTTTTACCATTAGAAACATCGCAATGTGATGGCTTTTGTGATCGCAAAAAACACATCGCTGTGCGGATTAGTCGTTAAACGAATCGCTCGTTATGCGGGGCACCACTGTATTAAACATCAGCTATGCTTGGAAGGTTTTATCAGTACTTCTGCCAAAGTCTGATGAAAGATTACTGTGCTGGAGTTACAAATATAAAAAAAGCTCTTCTGCATCCTTTTTTAAAAAGGGACTATGGATTCCTTTCTTACTCTCAGATTTTAAAAATATGTTTGTACATGGTAACCTAGCTACTGCTGTCTTTTCTGAATGCAAATTGTGCTAGTTCAGGGTTCATACTCTGAAAAAAGGAAGCAGCATGAGATACATACATTTAAGGGTTTGTTGTTTTTTGTGAGTCCTGCGTGTTATGTACATTCCTGTGGCCATATGACAAATCTTGATGTAGTCTTCTGTCAGAAATGAATTTTGTCAGTGATTATGGGAAAGATGAAAAGCCAAGTTATTAGTGGTGGCGTGGTGCAAATTTCAGGGTGTTTTGAATGACGTGGATCATTTGAATCGGTTTCTGTCCAACATTTGACCAGGCTGTGTGGTGGAAACCTCTTGATCAACCTGGAGAATAACCTGCACTGATGTGGGGTGCTGCTGTCCTGTTGATTCTTTTCATTATCTTAGAAGCTTTTGATTATGGTATCTTCGGTGGCCTGAAATTCATGTTGGAGACTCTGTTTTTTGGTCTATCATATAGATCAAGCAGACTGTGATTGGGGTTATTGCATGGGCATTTTCCCTGCTGGTTGGTCTACTCTGTGGATAGGCTGGTTTCTTTGTTTATTTTTTGTCAGCAACCTTTTTGGGTCTCTCTCAGAGGGCAGGTAGGATTGCTCCATTTTGGTTTGGTTCCAGCATATGTGTTTATTGGGATCAAGCCAAAGTGACTGGCTGGCTGTCCTTTAACAAGGGCACAAGAAAAAAATATGCCAAGCTTTGCATAGCGAACGGCAGCTGAACATTGAAAACACCAATGGCAGCAGTCAAGATCATCTACAGGATACACTCTTCTGCTCACTGCTATCACACTGGTTGAAAAAAAAGCCCTGACATTTGTCATGTGTTTGGGTGAAAAGTGTAAACAGACGAAAAATGGAATCAGCTTTTGCTTGGTGTCATTTTGTGAGTGGTTCTGAGCGGAAGATGGTATGCTTTGGGTCAATGGTTCTCAACTTTGAGTAACCCAGATGTTCTTGGACTACAACTGCCAGAAACCCCAGGCAGCACAGCTGGTGGTGAAGGTTTTTGGGAATTGCAGTCCTGGTAGCGCGGGCATGATATTGTGCAGCAATATCGGGCCATTTCATGCAGTCCTGAATGATGGATACAGAAACACAGTACCCCACATTCATAAACCAGAGGTTTTTTTAAAAAAAGCATTGAATCCCTTACTGTTCACTATGTTGTTTGTGACTTCTCGGAGTTGAGGTATTAAACATCTAGAAGTCCAAACATGGCCCGTCCCTTTCTTACTATATTCTAAAGTTAATTTTAATTATATTTTGAAGGTGGTTCATTGTAAGCAAACTAATCAACTTTGACAAACTGGACATTTTTTTCTAAAGTAGCTAGCTCCAGAAAATACATTATAATACCACCACGTGACCCTACTTTTAAGGCTCGACTAGGAAGAAAAACTTTGGGTAGCCAAGAATTATAATGTACATCTTTTAGTGGATCTGAAGCCGAGCATCAGCAATATTTTTAGGTGAAAACATGCCTGCAAATAAGGAATGGTTTTAAGTGAAAGAAACATTACTAAATGTAATTTTAATTTCAGTGCTTTGTTATTTTTCAAAATAACTGAGGATCTCTCAGTTCAAAATCTACTTAGCTGTACAGTTGACAGAGTGCAGATGGCCATAATTCAAGATTCACCAGATGCTCTAGTAATTCCTGCCTTAATGTGAGAAGTAATTCAGCTTCTATGGAGGCTTTTTCTAATCCCCCACTGAGTACAGATTGCCAATAGTTTTAAATTATAAAGACTATTGCATGTTAAAGATTGAAAGGAGTTTTGCCATTTATAATTCAACCAGGAGCTCAATGAAACAGAATTTTATAACATAAAAGTAATTCTCATCAGATTTCTAAGTCATGAACAAGTGACAGATTTTGTGCATGTAGATAATTTCCTCATGCTTGGCCACTGGCCATGAAATTAGTACTAACAGATGACCTAGACCAATGCTGCCCCTACATTTAATCATTACCAGAACTATCCTTAATTGGGTGTTAAGCTTTGTTTGTGTATGAATGAACAGTGCCACAATCTGAGGTTATAATGCTATTCATAGTAGTATATAGGCAAATTCTTATTTTTAATTTAAAGAATGATGGTTCTGCCTTATTAGTCATATTGCTGTCATGCCTAATTCTCTTGGTATACAGATAGCATGTTCACAGCACAGTAGAATTATTTTCCTAAACTAGCACCTAAGCAAAACTATTTGGAAGCCATTGGAAAACTAGCAAAGACAGATGAACAAGCTCAACTTTTCTTACCAGATTCATTATTATTATTTTTTCTATCTCACCTAAGATTGTCAAGATTTTTTCTGTTTTATTGTTTTGTGTTGCTGGTTTAAAAACATACACCACAGTCTTGTTGCCTCACCTTTTAGCCTCACAAGCTATTTTAACTTAAGAGGGTTGTTCTCTGCTTCTCCCCCCGCCCCCAGTCTTTTTAGTATAGCTGTGGTTACTGCACAAACAAGAAAGGGGCAACTTCTTGTTTCATATATTGCAAGCCTATTCTCATTTGTCTGGAAGAGATCAGACTTACATCTGAATAGACATGACTACGATTGCACTGTTAGATCATGTGTTACGTAAGTAAAAGAAGTAGTATTGGAGGTTCTACTTAAAAGTTGTTTTTAAATGGAAAACTAGTTATTTGATTTCTTTGACTCACCTATGTAGATAATTTTATTTCTCCCATAGATCACCTTTACATCTTGTTCAGAACCGTTACATAGGTGGACCTAGAAAAACAGCTATAGTTTAAATACATATATGTATATGCGTGTGCACAACCACCCACCCACCGCTATGTACCCCGCCTTTCTCGGACCCGAGTCATCTTACAATATCAAAAATAAATATAAAAACTGGAACCTGAGGAACAAACAAACGAAACAAAGCAGCAGTCCGGCTCTTAGGTGTTCAGTCAGTGAGAAAAGGTTTGCCTGGAGAGAAAAGTCTTTGACTGCCTGCAGAAGGACAGCAAAGAGGGGATCAGCCAGACCTCCTGTGGGAGGGAGTTCCACAGCTTGGGAGCAGTGACAGAGAAGGTCCTCTCCAGTGCCCTTACCAGACATACCTGTGAGGGTGGCAGGACAGAGAGAAAGGCTTCCTCTGGCTTTTTTAAACAGGTGAGCGGGCTCATAAAGGGAAATGTGGCTAAGACCTAAGCCATTTAGGGCTTTGTAAATCAAAACCAACACTTTGAATTGTGCTCAGAAACAAACTGGTAGCCAGTGAAGCTGTTGTAATAGAGGAGTTACATGATCCTTGTAACCAGCCCAGTTAACAATCTGGCTATGGCATGTTGGATCTGCTGACATTTTCAAACACTTTCCAAAGATAGCCCCACGTAGAGATCGTTGTTGCAGTAATCCAAAAGGGATTAGCCAGCACCAATACCGTATAAAGAAACTGTTCTGTTCCTGAGAAATTTCAAAATATACACTGCTTAATAAGTCAGGGAAACTGGGACATTTTTTGTAGAGAATAAGATTAAGGGCCTACTCAAGCCCTTTCAGGTATTAGAGTATTGCCTTTTGTCAACTCATTTAAAGGGCAATGCCCAGCGCTGCCATCTCTGTCTTTACATGATCAGTGACAGATTTGAGGATGATATTAAATGGAGAAATTAATTACAGTGGTGCCTCGCTTAGCGAGGTTAATCCGTTCTGGATTAACCCTCGCTCAGCGAATCCATCATTAAGTGAAATAAAAAAGCCCATAGGAACGGATTAAAACTGATTTAATACGTTCCTATGGACTTAAAACTCACCGTTCTGCGAGTTTCCTCCATTGCGGTGGCCATTTTGGATGCCTCGTTAGCAAGGCAAAACAGTGGTCGCCATTTTGTTTTAGCGGCGGCCATTTTGGAACTGCCGATCAGCTGTTCGCTGTGCTTTGATCGCGTCCGCGCGATCATCGCATAGCGAAAAAAGCCCATAGGGGCCATCGCTGAGCGAACGCTCCAGCGATGGCCCGGGACCCCTCGTTGTGCGGTTTCATCGCATAGCGAAGTGTTCGCTATGCGAGGCACCACTGTATAACCATTGTTCTTTTTAAAGAAGCTGTTGCACTGTGGAGAGAAAACATGATGTTACAAAGCTGAAAGTACAAGAAACAAAAGCAGCCCAAAACACTTCTGAATTGTCAGTCATCTGTAAATGTAAATGATGATATGCATTCTTAAACATGGTTATCACACACTATGGTTTGAAGTGATATCTGGATTGAAATCTACTGGGGAAGATTCAGATCCACTTGCTTAAAGAGCTTCTGCCAGCTTCTTGAAACAAACTCTTTCTAGCTTGAAATAGTCATTCCTAGTTGAAAGATCAAGGACAGTTGAAAGCTCCAGCAGATCTGTCAAGGAGGATGCTCCATGTTACCATCTTAAACAGGAGGCAGGATTCTGATTTTAATTGGTAGGAGTTGTTTATTCATTTCAAAATGAAGATAACCTGCAAGTATGCTTCACCTCCAGCTCTCACATACCCCAACAAATCAAGTCAAACTTAACGATATTCCAATTGGGACATCTGTGTGTGTTTCCATTGTGTATATGTGAGCCTCTCTGTCTCTCCCTGCTTGCTCTGGTCTCTGGCCATACATACCATCTGTTGTTCTTTTTAGAGAAGGCCAGGTCAAGCTGCAAGAGATAATTATGCTACTACACAGTTTGTTCAGGCAGAATTTCCAGGTTCCTAATTAGAGTAACTGTTTTGAAAGTCTGTCAGACCATAGCTGTGATTGCTTACAGATAGACGGCTAGACTAAGTGTATGTCTTGCAGTACATCAATATCTGTTCATGGTAAATTTGATACACATTGAATATTCTGTTTCATTGCTTTTGAATGGGAGCTGTCTATGTCCAAGTTGCTGTACTCAAGATTGAAAGCAGTCTATTTTATTTATTTAAATAGAAGCATTCTGGCACGAGGTAATTGGATGGATAGAGATGCTGAACCAATCAAAAAATAGATATGAATGAAACATTATTGTTATTTTCATTACTTACAGGGGGAAACGAGAAACTTGAAAATAAAGAATTAGTTGCAAATCTTATAGGCACCACAAGATCTGAGATTGCTAGAAATTGGAAAAACACTCAAAATCTCTCATTACAAGCATTGCCGAATAAGATATGGCATACAATGTTGATGGAAAAAATGACTAATAAAGTTAGACTATATAGAGGAGAAATAAGGCACAGTCAATTCACTGAAAACTGAAAGCCTTTATTAAAATATGCCAATAAAATAAATCTTGGGATACGTGGTTTGGAAAACAATTTGGAGGATTTAGATTGTTGGTCGATATTTCTTTAAGATGAGACGGGGAATGGTGTAAATGTGATTTTGAGAAATGTAGGGAATAGCAATGGGTTAACAGTTAAATTATATAACAAGTAAGACAACAGTTTACTATGTTAAGCTTTGTATTTATTACTTGCAACATGATGGATTGTCTTTTCTTTAGGGGGGGATAAAAGATTGAAAGCAGTTATTTCCATTCAAACTGCAGAGTTTGAAGGCTGCATCTGTCCTGTTTTCCACATGTCCCAGACTCCATGGGCCATACCTGTCCCTTCTTGTATACTTTAAGCAGCAGGAAGCATATTTACATTTTTTTAAAAAAAATGCTATTGGACCCAAAATTGTGTGCAGGAAGACCCACAAACAGCATTTAGTAGAAAAACTGCACCCTCTGGAGGGGAAGTAGAATCTTTTGGGTTTTTTTTATAACAAAAGTATGTGTGTGCATCTTGCAGTGATGTGTTTCAGTAGCCACACAGCCTCAGAATGCTGTCCAGTACTCACTCCTGATTTGAAATCTGCCATAACTGATGGAGATAACTATTCTCTTTTCTTTGTTCTGCCCATCCCCACTTGTTTCTTGTGTAGTGATGCTGTAACGTGGTTGTGATAGTAGCCTTCTCACGAGAGAAGCTGTGATTGTAAAGTGTTAGTTGAAGAGAATGGCAAGCAACTCCTGCTCTGTCCATCCCACTGAAGAGAGATCATGAACTAAAGCTTAGTCCCAAATGTGCCAAATCTCCTTGGTTGGATGTGCATTTGATTTGGATGTCAAAGGAAAGGAAGCCAACTGTAATGAGGAATGTGAACACAATTAAACCAAATACAGTCAGAACATCAGATGTTAGGTGTATTCCACTCTTCTAGGTAGGCAGGCTTACATAGGAACATGTTTTGTTGAAATCATTAGGATTTTTGCTGGTGGTCCAAATCCTACTGGTAGTCTGTGGTGGGGGGTTTGACCCTCCCAGGGAGATAGGGGCTGTCAAGGTTGTCTCAGCCTTACCCATATAGTCAACTGAGGCTCAGAATCAAAACCTCAAGAGCAACTCAACCGTGATTGTGAGCTATGTACAACCTTCAGTGTCTCTACAGTTCTCCACCAACACAGTCTCTGAAAGGGGAACCAGCCAGAATCCTCCACTTTACTTAGGTTCACACACCAGAAGTCATCCTTCTCTAATTTTTTTCCTGTTTTGCTTAGCTTCTAAAACTGGGATTCCTAGTGAATCTGTCGTTGTTGGGTCAAGGAGAACTCATCCCATTTGATCCGACCCCCTTTCTTCATTGTTTCCCAAGCAGCCCTCAGCTTCGCTTGGGGTCATTCAGCTTGTCTGTCTCCTCTAAACAGAGTGTCTTTAAATCATCTGGGATGTAGTCAGCCAGAGGAGGGTTGCGTTTGGTCACTGCTAAACCATTCTGAATTGTTAGCTTAGGGTCCACTCAGAAACATTGACCCATTCTTCCCTCTCCTCTTCCCATCCAACTGCCCAAAATACTTTCTTCGACCCTACCTTTTGATGGTACTGTAACTTCTGTTGGCAGTCTCTTTCTTGCCATTCCTGTCCCCCATCCTCCAAACTCCACTGGTATATTCAACCGTAGGCAAAACCTAGGGGAAGGGATCAACCCTGCATTTGCCACAGAGCCCAATAGGGACCCGTGGATGACCAGTGGAACACAGAGGTAGACCTCACATGACCTCCCCAGCCCACCCACTCACGTAATGCCAACTAGAGTATACAGTTTAATATGGGGGATTTGTGTAATTGTTGAGTTATCATTCTACGGCTGATCAAAGCAGGGGGCTGTAACTGTGTCTAGCAAAAAAGATCTAGGCACTATGTTTTAGGATCAATATGTGGCAAGGATACTCTGGATCTTCCAGTCACGAGAGATTGTCAGTGAAAGAGTTTAACTATTTTGTATGTGACAAACCTTGTAGCAGATGAAATACCTAGGATTGATTATTAAGTTACGCTGGGTGCAAGTCATAGCAGCAAAAAGATCTTCCTTCCTTCCTCAGCCTCTCCTCTTGTTCATGTACTCACTAACTAGCAATGTTTCTTTGGATATCATGATTGGAAAGTATACTTTACCTCATATTAGCCTCACAAAGCGAAGGCTAGAACATGCCTGTCCTTGGGGCAAAAGGAAGGAAGTATGAAGGAATTAAGTAAGATGCAAGATGTGGGCTTTGAAATTAGAGAACCATTGATCATCGTAGTTTCCTTTGATAAGACATACTAACATGAACAGTTCAGTGCCACAGCCACCACAAAACGTGGCAAAACCATACCGAGCTGATATGATACTGATAATTATATCAAGTACAGATACTGGTTTTCCTGCTCTGTGAATTTATATAGAGTTACCGTTCTTAAGCTGTGGTATTTTTGGTTTCTTATATTGTATCGTTTTTTTAAATAATAATAATAATTTTTAACGTATGATGCTTCTCCACTTACATATCATAGGGCAGATCTCAGCTCTTGCTGATTTCAGGTATTTCAAGCGGGTGGCAGGGAGTTTACCATCCTCCCCAAAGGACTGCAGTCTTGTTGGTGTGAGTGGTTGTAAACACTGGACCTTCTTTGGGGAAAAAAGGAATGGTACTTAACACTTGAAACTATTTTTGCCTTGGCTATATCTTCCAGAAATAATTGTAAGAATGCTTTTTTTTTTGTCTCTAAATGCTGCAACACACAATATGGGAAACAGCCATTTTTAATTTGAAAATGAGTCACTAGAAATTTAGCTGTGTAATGCAAAGGGTTTGCTGGATGTACTTTATCCTCTCCTGTGAACAGACTTTCTTTGGTGCTGAATATTCGTACACTCCATTTTGTTTAATAAGACAGAACTGTGCTTTTCCGAAAAGACAGTTCTGTGTTGTCTCCCTCTACAAAGCCACATTTGGTTGATTAGCCTTGGAGATCCAGCATATTAGAGGAGCTTCTGACAAGTGTTTCTGGGCACACCTCTAGCTTAGTTTTTATTTTATTCAAAGTTTATTCAGAAATAAGAGGAAGACTGAAGACTGAGACTCGGAAGGGCAGTAATGAAGGAACTAGAAAAGATAATCAAATGTAAGAATATATCACTGGAGACGAAGGCCAAGATCATCCACTTCCTTGTATTTCTGATCACCATGTATGGGTGCAAAAGCTGGACAGGAAAAATGCTGAGAAAAAAAACTGATTCGTTTGAAATGTGCTAGAGAAAACTTTGCGACACTCTGGATTGTCAGAAAGACGAATGAGTGGGTCCAAATCAAATCAAGCCTGAACTATTTCTGGAGGCAAACATGTTGAAACGGTGGTTGTCCTGCTTTGGGCACGTCACAAAAAAACAGGATTCTCCAGGAAAGACCATAATGCGGGGAAATGTTGAAGGCAGCAGAAAAAGAGGAAGATCCCTTACAAGATGGATTGACCACTTAAAGGAATTCACAGGCTTGAGTTTGCGAGCACTGATCAGGGATTTTGAGGACATGACATTTTGAAGATTGGTCGTTTATGGGGTCACTATAAGTTGGGGGTAACTTGATGGCACTTAACAACAACTACTACTATACTGAATTCAGGGGGACTTGCTTCTAAGTAAGCATTCATTAATGATTACTAAAAAGTTTCCCCCCCTAAAATCAGACTTGTTTTAGTTTATAGATACAACAGAATGATACTGGATGGAATCCTTACAGTCTTGCATTTTTAGTTCCCTGTGCTTCAGTGAACGGAAGGCTTAACTCTCTCACTGAAACCAGTAGGTCTTGAAAGCGGTTAATTTTGGCTTGACATTGTCAACATGAAAAATTCATGCAGTGTATTGGGAATAATTCTTTCAGAGTTCTTCCACTCTACAGTATTTGGATCTTATGGCTCTGAACAGTTACTGCTTACAATATCAGCCTTACAGTTATTCTTAGGGTTACAGAAATAACACACAGGGTCCTGAGAGGCATAAAACAAAAGAAACATATGCCAGTGGTATTAGTAGTAGCATGGTGACCTAGTTCAGCTGTAGTGAATCTTATAAGCTGATTAGCTATTCCAGTTCTGGGAAGTGTCACTGCAATTAGTGGAAAGTATTGTAACAAGATAAGAAGCCTGTTAAAAATGAGGACAGAAGTTGCATATTGATAAATTATCACAGCTGAGGAAAAGGTCTCCTTGAAAAACTAAATCTAATTAAAGGGATTCTGCATGAGACCTATCATTTATATAACAGCAACACATTACCCTCCCTTTAGTCTTGCTAGTTTTGCAATAAGGCTCACTGCCCAGTTGCATCATCAAAATGGCAATTGGTTCATGCCCTAGCATGCGGAACATATGGAGTTAAGGTTTTAGAGGCTAATATCTATAGTTCCCAGCATGGAAATACTGTTGAACCCTGGTTTAAGCCTGGTTGAACTTCTGGGGGATTCAGAAATGGGCACCTGGTACGATATTAATACATTCATTACCCATCTGGTGCAAAGATCCAAGCATACTGCGTTCCATTAGAAGGATGCTGTTGAGTCAGGAGGGCAGGAGGTCACAGGTTAGACAGATTGCCCAGATGGGCAGCCTCTCGTCATTGGACTTGGACAGGCACACACCCATGTGGAATATTTTCTGGCAGATGTCTAGACTCTGAATTCCTCCTCTGCCTTTGAAATATGACAGCAAGTATGAGTTTGGTCTGGAGTTGCGGCCAGCACTTACTTTTGCTCTCAGAAATGTGTTAATGCCTTGCATGTCTGCAAATATTACTAATTTTCAGTAATTGCCAAGTGGCTTGACTCTTTGCTTGCTTGATGGTGACCTTGAGATGTGGCTCCAAAAGCAGAAGTGAGGGCTGCTGGGTTGTTTCTTTGAGTGCTTGCAATTAAGAAATCTTCGAAGGGTGTTCGGAAACTTCAGCCGGTACAAAATGCTGCAGACAGTTAACAGGCGCTGGTTACAGGGAGCACACAACTCCCTTATTACAACAGCTTCACCGACTGCCTGTTTGGTTCCGGGCCCAAGTCAGAGTTCTGGTTATTGCCTGTATAGCCCTTATGCAGCTTGAGTCCAAGCTATTTGAGTCCAAGCTACATATCACCCCATATGTGCCCTCTTGGTTTTTAAGATCTTCTTGGGAGGCCCTTCTCTCAGTTCCACCATTTTCCCAAGCTTGTTTGGTGAGGACAGAGAAAGTGTGTCTTCTCCATTTTGGAATGCACTGCCCCAAGAAGCCAGGTTGGCCCCCTCTCTCTTATTCTTCAAATAGACTTTTAAGCAATATGTTGTCTCAGGAATGCTGTTTTTTTACTTATAGATTATGAAATGTTTTAAAATTGCTTTGAAAGGATGCATATAAATAATATGCATGGATAGATGGATGGATATCATAAGGAGGAGAAAGTAGCAACATGTTCAAGGGACCACAGTATAACCTATGTGATGAAGGCTAGAATTACTACAACAAATAGGATTGTATCACGTTAGGTGGGGCTAAACATACTCAGTTCTCTCTCGGCTCACCCACCAGAAAGGCCTCAAGTGGAAGGCTTAAGAGGCTGAATTTGGCCTAACTCCACCCAAGCGTTGTATTCCAAAACCAAGCAGTTTGTCTATAAATCACTTAGAGGTCAAAGAGGGAGCAGGCCAGAGCACAGTTGAAAGGCAATCCCAATTTGGCCGGAAGGAACTCAAGCAGATTCAGATGAGGAATACAGATGCTAGGTCACCCTTGAGCCAGATATCTCTGTTGTCTCTAGCAGCTTGGTCTGGCTGAGATGGCTGTACTTGACAGGTGTTCGTGTGAGCTCCTCATGTTTTCATCTGATTCCACTTTGTTATCAGCTTGTTAGTGGTTGGCCTTGAAGAAGCTGGCCTCTCCTGTTTCTCGTTCTTTGTTTTAACACTCTGAGTCTTCAGACCTCTCTTGGGCAGGAACTCAGCATCCTTTGGGTAACCCAAGTGTTTTCAGACTACAATTCTGAGAAGCCCTCACCATCAGCTTGCTGGCTGGGGTTCAAGAACACCTGGGTTGCCCAAGGTTGAGAATGATTGAGTCTGCTCTAGAATGATTGAGTCTTCTGTAGCAGAGTCTGGCTGTGCTTCGCAGAATTGTTTTTTTCCCCATAAGCTTTCTTTGCTATCCAGCTTCCACATCCATACATATTTATTGAAAATATAATTCTATTGATAATCTTGGCCTCAGTGTTCTACTCATTTATGTGCTACAGTCTCCATCAGGTTTGATGACTGGGCATATACAATCTTTAACAATTTCTTCATTGGCAGCATTAGAGTTCTTCTGTATCATAATTTTGTCTTCTTGATGTTCAACTGCAGTCCTGAGGTCTCTTTTGCATGCACACCTTAGCATGGTGAGGGGGTCTGGGTGTATCAGAAAAGGAGAGAGCGGTGCTGTCAGCTTGCAACTCCATTGCGAGTCTGGATTTCTAGGAGGGTCACACCGTGCAGAATTTTCACAGCTGAGACACCAGATTAAGATGCATCTGTCCTCTTCAGAAGTAACAGCCCCATCAGCAGAAGAGAATGGATTGCTCTAGTGGGGACGGAGTGGGGCACCTCTGGAATGGTGGCTACTGGGCAGCAGCAAGAGTTGAAGGTGATGCTTATGAATAACCTTTCATGGCCATTGGCAGTGACACTGAAGCTAGTTTTCTTTAGTACTGCTCAGAAGGTAGCAATGGTAAACTGTTGCTGAAGATTTCTTACCGTGAATACTCTGTGATGAGACGATCCAAAATAAATTTGGGTTAGGATCTCAAAATGAAGTAGGACAATTTAATTCTCTGAAGCCATAAATAGTCATGTTTCAAATTCTATGAAGTCAGCCATTAGTTCATTGTAAGTATGTGCTTCAGGAAGCCAAACTTATGATTCTGTTTGTGGACAGAACCAACCTTAGGGGCCCTAATGAGCAGAAGAGTGATTTATAACTACATTTAATAGATAAAAATAAATGTTCTGTAAATATTCTATAAGCCAGGATTGGAATTCCTACGGTGTGTGGCTAATAATGCTGAATATGCTTTAATAAAGTCTGTAGCCCAAGAGCTAAAATATAGATGAGTGGCCTGGAGCAATAATGTCTTAAGTTTTACACAGAAAGCTATGAAGCGCAGATAATTCACTTACTGGGGAAGTTACCTTGACACAAATGAATCATCATGTTAGGAGTCAAAGCTGTGTTTCTAGCACTGAGTAAAAAAAATTCTTGTATGTATGCATGCATGCATGTAAAACATTTTTGTCTTCCGTCTTCCTCGTTAAAAAG
Source organism: Pogona vitticeps (assembly GCF_051106095.1). Classification (NCBI taxonomy): domain Eukaryota; kingdom Metazoa; phylum Chordata; class Lepidosauria; order Squamata; family Agamidae; genus Pogona; species Pogona vitticeps. The sequence continues at coordinate 302,060,426 of NC_135784.1, forward strand.
GAGCCAAGATTACTGTGCTGAGGAATTGCAGTTTTGTGTATCATGTAGGTTACACATAGCCTTTCCCCAAGTGAGCTGGATGCTCAGTGTACCGACCTTGGAAGGATAGAAGGCTGAATCAACCTCAAGCCAGCTATCTGAGCCTGTCAAATTTGAATTCAGGTTGTGAGCAGAGTCTTCAGTGCAGTACTGCTATTTAACCACTGCACCACGATGCTACTGAAACTGTTTTCTTAATGCTGTTTTGTGAGAAGAGGGAAGCTTGAAAAAGAAAATGGTAGCACGTGATGAAAGTTTTTTATAATCTGTTTGGATGTAGAGATGGCCATCAGAATCTCATTTCGTATTTATGCCAGCTTAACTCCATCTGCATAGGTTTTACTGGGGGATTGTTGCCAGTTGAGAAGTTGGGACTGATTGTTTTGGGTATGCAACAAGTCACATGACTGCTGTGTGATGACAACAGTCGGCATTAACCTCTCAATTGGTGGCAGGTTATTGCTGAAATGGACTCTGGTGGGTGTTACTCACAGGGTTTTGTCTTGTGTTCCAGTGTTGGGGAAGTGATGAACTGCCATTAGGGACTGGAGATACTGGGAACTTAGTCTTAGACATGCATGGCATGTGATCTACCACTGAGCTTCTGTCCATCTACCATATTTAGTAAGGAATGTACGAGCTACATTTCAGAGCTCAGATAACACAAAGTATCTTTTCTGAGGTTGCACACAAATTACCAACCTGCATACATGCAGGGAGGGGAAGGTTAAGCTTGAAAATACAGTATAGAGGGTTATCTCAAATGCTCAGAAAAACTGATAAAATAACAGTGAAATTGCAATTATAAGCTTTCTCTTTCTCACACAGTGGAAGAGCCAAACGTTCATGGTGATTTCTGTGGCCTGGTTACAGCTTGGCACAAATGTCAGTCATCTTTCAGTTTGCATTTTCCTGTCCTTCCAGACATCTGACTGTTTTTCTTCTGTATGTCCTGTTTTGTCACAGGTCCTGTATTTTTATTTCTTGCTTGCTAGTGGAGATTCTACCCCTCCATTTGAAAATAATGTCCTGATCCTATAGTCTGTAGTAAAATAGATTCTTCAAAATTGGAAGCTGTTCAACTGTTCCCGCTGCACAGTGCTTGCAAAGTTAAATGCATGCACTATACTTTGCAATAATAATAATAATAATAATAATAATAATAATAATAATAATAATAATAATGATGATGATGATGATGATGATGATGATGATGATGATGATGATGATGATGATGATGATGATGATGATGATGATGTACTGTCGAGTCAATTATGACTTACAGCAAACCTCTTCCAGGGATTTCCAGGTGGAGAATACTCAGTAGCGGTTTACCATTCCTTTCTTCTGGGGGCGTCCTGGGACTGTGCAGCTTTGCCAAGGCCATACTAAACTACTGAGCTATCCAGCTTGTACTATACTTTCAACATTAACTAGCTCACTTGTTGGGAGTTCGATTCCCCACTGTGCCTCCTGCAAGTAGAGATAGCCTTGCGTAGCCTTGGGCAGGCTGCATTGTCACAGGATGCCCCCAGAAAAGTGTTCTCTATCTGAAAAGGATCACAAGTCAGAACTCGTCTGAACTTCTTCTTGTTGTTGTTATACTTTGCAATTGTAGAATTCGAGATTTGCTATAATGAATTGGACTCATAGAACTTGCACCTATCCCTGATGTTTGAAAACCATTGCTTTTTCCCCTATGGACAAGAAAGCAAAGCAAAAAAAATAATCATCACCCTGACACTGCCATTTTGCTTCAACTTGCATTATATATTACATTATATATTGTATTTTATGTTAATCGCCTTTCCTTTTAAGATGGCACTCTGCATCTTTACTATCTCTTAGAAAGTTACTTTAAAACTTCTGCTTTCACTGTTTTTGCAAAGAATGATGTTTAAGATCAAAAATACATGGAAGTTGGGTGGGAGGTGTCTGACGATGCCAAAGAAGGAATATAGTGGGTCATAAATTGGCTTAGTAGAGGCGTGTTTGTGTGGCTCTCAAATTAGGAGAACTCCTCCAAATGAACACATGTGGCATGTCTGTGCTGAAGACTTGTAAATCAGAACCTTACGTTAGTTGTGCTATAGAAGAGATTGTATTTGGGATTCTTTCAATAGAAATAATGCTTAACATTTGTATAACATTTCCAAGCATTCAGACCACTTTAGATGCCCTGACATTTAATCCTGTCAACCTTATGGATAAATCAAGTCTTCTTATCTCCCATATTATAGCGATGAAGTGGGTCTGGGTATGACAGAGGCTAAATAAAAATAGCTTACCAAAGCTATCTAGTAAACTCATGGCAGAGGTGAGTTGTTGCTTCATAGTTTTATCACTTTATATTATGCCAGCTCTCCCTTTCTCCTTAAATATACACAGTCAGGTTGTACTTACGAATACTTATGACCAGGGCTTGAAAAAATTTGGAATGTCTACCAGTCAATCAAAAATTTCACCAGTCAGCATGACCGGACTATAGCCTTGCAATTTATGTTAACAAACTTAAACCAGGCACTTGTTAACTTTTATTTCTATGTAACAATGCATCATCGTTTAGTCGTGTCCGACTCTTTGTGACCCCATGGACCAGAGCACACCAGGCCCTCCTGTCTTCCACTGCCTCCCAGAGTTGGGTCAAATTCATCTTGGTTGCTTCGATGACATTGTCCAACCATCTCATCCTCTGTCGTCCCCTTCTCCTCTTGCCGTCACACTTTCCCAACATCAAGGTCTTTTCCAAGGACTCTTTTCTTCTCATGAGGTGGCCAAAGTACTGGAGCCTCAGCTTCAGGATCTGTCCTTCCAGGGAGCACTCAGGGTTGATTTCCTTTAGAACTGATAGGTTTGTTCTCCTTGCAGTCCAGGGTACTCTCAAGAGCCTCCTCCAGCACCACAATTCAAAGGCATCAATTCTTCGGCGGTCAGCTTTCTTTATGGTCCAGCTCTCACTACCATACATCACGACAGGAAAAACCATAGCTTTGACTCTGTGGACTTTTGTTGGCAAGATGATGTCTCTGCTTTTTAAGATGCTGTCAAGGTTTGTCATCGCTTTCCTCCCAAGAAGCAGGAGTCTTTTAATTTCATGGCTGCTGTCTCCATCTGCAGTGATCATAGAGCCCAAGAAAGTAAAATCTGTCACTGCCTCCATATCTTCCCCTTCTATTTGCCAGGAGGTGATGGGACCAGTGGCCATGATCTTAGTTTTTTTGATGTTGAGTTTCAGACCGTTTTTTGCACTCTCCTCTTTCACCCTCATTACAAGGTTCTTTAATTCCTCCTCACTTTCTGCCATCAGAGTGGTATCATCTGCATATCGGAGGTTGTTGATAGTTCTTCAGGCAATCTTAATTCCGTTTTGGGATTCCTCCAGTCCAGCCTTCCCCATGATATATTCTGCATATAAGTTAAATAAGCAGGGAGACAATATACAGCCTTGTCGTACTCCTTTCCCAATTTTGAACCAATCAGTTGGTCCATATCCAGTTCTAACTGTTGCTTCCTGTCCCACATATAGGTTTCTCAGGAGATAGATAAGGTGGTCAGGCACTCCCATTTCTTTAAGGACTTGCCATAGTTTTCTGTGGTCCACACAGTCAAAGGCCTTTGCGTAGTACAGTGGGGTCTTGACTTAAGAATGGCTCGAGTTAAGAACATTTTGACTTAAGAACCACTCTCATAGGAAAATATTGACTTGACTTACATACTTAGATTTGAGTTAAGAACTGAAAAAAACCCACGTGGGAGGCAGGGAAAGTGCAAAATTTGAACTTTCAGTTAACTGTTGGCCAGTGAAAAGGGTGCCTGTCTGCTTCCTCACTCCTCCCAGCGTTTAGAGAGTGAATTGGGAGACAGTCTTCGGACTGCCTGGTACTGCCTGGACTGTATTTCCCCTGCGTTCCCTGAACCTTTCTTGACCTAAGAAAAAAAGAAACAAAATATCCCCCTCTAGTGGTCGAAGGCGGAATAGCAGCTTCCCATTAGTTTCTATGGACTGAAAAGAGCAGATACGGATCAAATGGTTTTCAATGCATTCCTATGGGAAATGCAGATTTGACCTGAGAACTTTTTGACTTGAGAACCGCCTTCCAATACGGATTAAGTTCTCAAGTCAAGACCCCACTGTAAATGAAGCAGAAGTAGATGTTTTTCTGGAACTCTCTGGCTTTCTCCATAACAATGCAACAATGCATACAAACCTAAAATAAATTGCATTACATACATGGCATTCGCCTGTGTCTTCTTAATAGAAAGTTCACTGCTATCAGAGGTCTTGCACTTGTGTGCTTGAACATGCCTGTTTTAACACTGAAGTACCATTTATCGATGGCTTTAGTAAGGTTAAACTGTGGTAGTGGAGATCCATTTAGATTCACCATCATAAGGTCATCTAAACTTTCAGTCACTAAGCACGATCTGAATTTATTTTTGATCAGATTCATCTGGCTGAAACCCCTTTCACAGCATAACAATGCAACAATGCATACAAACCTAAAATAAATTGCATTACATACATGGCATTCGCCTGTGTCTTCTTAATAGAAAGTTCACTGCTATCAGAGGTCTTGCACTTGTGTGCTTGAACATGCCTGTTTTAACACTGAAGTACCATTTATCGATGGCTTTAGTAAGGTTAAACTGTGGTAGTGGAGATCCATTTAGATTCACCATCATAAGGTCATCTAAACTTTCAGTCACTAAGCACGATCTGAATTTATTTTTGATCAGATTCATCTGGCTGAAACCCCTTTCACAGCTAACTGTAGAAACTGGTAGAACAGAGGCAATTTTAAGGAGCTTCAGAAGAACAGGAAACCTATCCCCATGGTGGTTCATTGCCTTTACCAGTAAATCCACTGATGACAGATCTTTTGCACATATTTTGAATTCATACCATTCATCCAGGCTTTCTGAATTACGTCTTCTTTGCCCTTATGTTGCAAAAGGTCTTTGTAATGAGATATAAGTGCGGTTACTTTCTTTTCACCAAAACTTTCCAAGGACGTTTCTGGCCATGTGAAAGTATCAAATATTGACATAGATGTTAATATGACATCTGTAGCAGTTGCTTTATAGCCTGCGTGCCTGTGGGGTCATTAAGCTTGTATTTTGAATGCCTTTCTTTTGAATGTCTCCATCAAAAATAAAACTGAAAGCAAAAGCGCCTGGCCTCTTACGGAGCCACAGTTCCCTCCCACCCCAGGATGTGTCCTTGTTCAATTGAAATTGGGAGTAGGGAATCACCATATTCTCCAGCATGGGACTACTCTACATTCTCCTGCAGAGCTATATCTCTTATGTACCACTCAAACTCTTCTCGCGAGAAGAGGGCAGTTTTCCTTTTGCAAGGGGAGGGGGAGGGGAGGACTGCAGGATGAGAGAGAGAGAGAGAGAGAGACAGGCGGAGGGGAAGGAGGCAGGCAGGGAGGAAGCTGTGACTCATTGAGCAGCATTTTTCACTCGTCACAGACAAGTGGACAAGTGCATTTTTCAAGCCCTGCTTATGAAAGTGTCTTATCTGATATCACTACTCTTATCATCCAGATGGAAGATAGGTTCGTGTTATTTTTATTTTGGATGTTATTTTTATTTTGGATGTGTCACCTTTTAAAATGTACTTATTAGTGCCTGGAGAAGTACAGCAATACCATTCCTTACAGGCCCCTTCCAACTCAATTATTCTATTGATTTTATTATTAGTATTAATCCAGATTGCTAAAGGATTGTATTGCCATGTTATATATTCTGAGTGGTTCTCCCATTTTTGAGATTTGATTTTTGATTTTGATTTGATTCCCCCACCTCTAAGTTTCCACAGAATTGAAGTGCTTACTTTTCTTGTGTAGTCTGATGCACTAAGGAGGAGTTGTGGTCTTCAAGGTTAAGGTAATTTTCTTGATGGGAAAAAGAAAGAAATAAACCTGGCTGTATGGCCCATGTGCAAAATCCCAAAATAACGTTAGGGAAATACCTTTATTGAATCACAGTATGAAGTTGTGAGTCATGGAAGATTCTTCATCAGGCTGGACATTGCACAACTTAGCAAGGGAGACGATGGACAGAAAAGTTTAAAAAATCATCCTGGCTAGATGTTGCAGACTGTATAGTAAACAGTTCGATGACACGGAATTCTACACTTGAAGAAGCATCTTGAGCTGTGTGATGGTATCTGCTTTCAAATCAGAAGATGTGGAACCAATTGTTTTTCTCAATTTCTGTAGACAAGGACCATCAGTCACTTAGTCATCCAGTAAAGGCAGTAAAGGTAAAGGTAAAGGTTCCCGTTGACAATTTTTGTCTAGTCATGTTCGACTCTAGGGGGGCGCTGCTCATCCCCGTTTCCAAGCCATAGAGCCAGCGTTTGTCCGAAGACAATCTTCCGTGGTCACATGGCCAGTGGGACTTAGACACGGAACGCTATTACCTTCCCACTGAGGTGGTCCCTATTTATCTACTTGCATTTGCATGCTTTCAAACTGCTAGGTTGGCAGGAGCTGGGACAAGCGACAGGAGCTCACTCCATCACGTGGATTTGATCTTACAGCTGCAGATCTATAGACCTTACAGCACAGAGACTTCTGCGGTTTAACCCGCAGCGCTACCGCGTCTGTAGTAAAGGCAGTACCCATCCCTATTTCTTGACAGTGGTCTTCCTCCTGAGCATAACTGTCACTGGGGATACTCATTGCAGATTCCTGTAACTTCAGTATAGCAATCTAGTAAGAGCTGGCTGGATCCTTAGTTACAACTCCACTTCCGCTTTTTTGTGAAGAAGCAGTGCTTTCAACAGTGCTGAAGAACCTACATGTTGAAGCAACACCAGTTTTTGATACAGTGGGGTCTCTACTTAAGAACTTAATCCGTATTGGAAGGTGGTTCTCAAGTTGAAAAGTTCTTATGTTGAATCTGCATTTCCCATAGGAATGCATTGAAAACCATTTAATCCGTATCTGCTCTTTTCCGTCCATAGAAACTACAGTGGAACCTCTACTTAAGAACTTAATCGGTTTTGGAATGGTGTTCTTAAGTTGAAACGTTCTTAAGTTGAAGCAAAATTTCCCATAGGAATGGACTGAAAACCAATTAATCCGTTCTGGCTGTTTTTTTGTTATGTAGAGGTGCGTTCGTACATTGAAGCATTAGTTCCCATAGGAACTAATGCAGAGCTGGTTAATACGTACTCTACCACTAGGGGGAGAATTTTTTTTAACCTAAGATGACCTAAGGTTAAAAAAAGAGCAGGAAAGGTTTTTTTTTTTCCTGTTCTTATCTTGGATTTCTGTTCTCAAGTAGAAGCAAAATTTAGCAAATGGAGCTGTTCTTAAGTTGGATTGTTCTTAAGTAGGGACGTTCTTAAGTAGAGACCCCACTGTACAAGAATCGGGAGGAGATGCAACATTATTCTGAACTTCCCAGGTTATGCTGGTATCTTAGGAAGGAGCAACGCTTTGCCAAGATGATGAGTTGTCAGTAACATTCCCTCTAAGCTGCACACACCGAACTCCATTGGCGCCACGCAGAGGCAGCCGGTGTTGTTACCTGTTTACTTTGGGGTTTTGGATCAAACCCTGCCCCACCACACACACACACACACACACACACACACACACACACAGATAGTCGAGGCTCCTGCGCAGCAGGGATAAAAATTAGAGGGAACGTTGGTTCGTCAGGCTTTAGCCTTGGAACTTAAGCCCAGTGAATGCATGTTCAGACTAAAGGGGAAATTTTTGAAAGTCTTCTATTAGGTTGGCCAGCTTCTTCAAGGGGGTCTCCTCGTCTATTCAGACCATGATATTCTTGCTTCCTTTTTTCCTCAGTCAAAGAACTTGACTAGAGAGAAGCTAAAAATTAAGTGAAGCACCCTTCTCGGTGAAAAATAGAGCTCATCCTGTAGACCAGTGGTCCCCAACCTTGGGCCTCCAGATGTTCTTGGACTTCAACTCCCAGAAATTCTGGCGAACAGAGATGGTGGTGAAGGCTTCTGGGAGTTGTAGTCCAAGAACATCTGGAGGTCCAAGGTTGAGGACCACTGCTGTAGACCTCCAAGTCATGGTAAGGGTGAAGGTGATATTTTTTGCATTTGATTAAAACCAGATATGGGGATATTCATATTCATTAGAGATAGGGGTATTTGTATTCATAAATGAAAATGATTATCTCCAGCCGGTGCTGGAAAAGTTCTGCTTTTCCCACCAGGAGCGCTGCTTTCTCCTTGCTCGGCTGGCCACTCCAGGCAGGGGTGGGAGGATGAGTCTCCCCATGCTTGCATGAATGACTGGGGCTAAGTCCAAATCTAGTAGGCGAGGATGAATCCACCAAAGCTGTTAAAAAGGCATTCCTGGCTACTTCCCTTGTTTAGACAGAAACTGCTAGATCCAGGGAAAACTCTGAACTTTTGCATCTGATCTGTTCAGGAGAGTACAAGCCTGTCCCAAACAGGCTGTACTCCCAACCCTGTATCACGAGGCCGCAAACCTCAGGTTATTGGCCGTTACATAATTCTGAGCTGATATAATGTACTGTTTTGAGACGTCTGATCAACACCTAGGATCAAAAGACTGAATAGGAAGCAGGACTGAGTATCCTTGTTGTAATGGTGACAGTTCCATCCAAGCTTGTGGATGCTTTTTCCTAGGATTTTCCTTTAGCTATAAATTTGTAAAGGTGAAACTGTATAGGACCTTATATTTCAATTACCAGATCCACCGAAATGTAGTGCCTTCTAGTGCCACTCTGCTCAGGCAACCCAAAAGGACGTCATAGTTGAGTGTAGTAAATACTGATGAGAAGTGCATCTTCTGACACAAGATGTCCTCCACAAGTCATTTCAGTCCCAAAGCCGGTCTAAAAACCACACTGAAAAGTGCTGAAATCAGTTTTTGCCCAGAAATACCTAGCATTAATGTGAGTCGTTGGAAAACGTGACCCAAGCTAAGCAACCCTATATAGGG